>NC_046666.1:1730441-1733671 GCF_010883055.1 Belonocnema kinseyi | reverse complement strand
TTATTATTGATGGCATTGTTATCAACCGGATAAATGTGTTAAATAATTTAAAGTCAATTTTGAATGTCTACTGGTATAAAATCAATATTTTTATAATATTGATTTTTTAAGTTGTGAAAAAATGTATCTGGCTCCGCTGGGATTCAAACCCAGGTTTTCAGATTGCCGGTCTGAGGCTTGGAGGAAATTTTTTTCACAAGCTAAAAAATCAACGTTTAGAAAAAAGTGATTTTATACAAGTCGATTAAAAAATTCAAGCCGAATTTATATCATTAAAATGATAATAGCTAGGTAAAAAAAATTCATTCTCGTCCTACCCAGTGGGCACAAAATTTAGCGACGTCTTTACGACATCGTTACGACATCTTTACGACAACTTTACGACATCATATTTTAATGTCGTTAAGGTGTCTTTACGATATCGTAAATAAGTCGTATGATCTGACGATGTCTTTACGATATCGTAAAGACACCCAAACGACACGGACATAGGATGTCGTAAAGTTGTCGTAAAGATGTCGTAACGATGTCGTAAAGACGTCGCCAAATTTTGTGCCCACTGGGTAGCTTCAGGTATGAGCATTTTATTGCTTGCTATGTTTCAATATCAATATTGTAATTAAGTTTTCAACCAAATAATCGAATTTTTAACCAAAAATAATGAATTTTCTACGAAAGATATTTTGATTTTTATTGGGTTCTACTAATTCAGCGTACATTAGATTAAAGTGGAAAACGAGACAAGCGGGACAGGGGGAAAAGCGGAAATTTTTCTAAATTTGATTTTACATCTATATAGCTCTATAAAAACTTGAATGAAATTTATTTTCAAACCAAAAATAATCACTCGAATTTCGAAAACGTTAGGTTTCTCTACTAACAATTTTTTTTCAGTCTTTAATATTTCTAGATTGAAAAAAAATCGGTGATTTAAAAATTCTTTCAATTTAAGATAATTAATTTTTTCAATGATATTTAATTAAAAATATCTCGATCGAAATTGGGGCATTTATTAGAAACTATACGTAAAACAGTACGATTGAAATATTAATTTATTCATTTTGTAGAAAAAAAATTTGAAATAGTGATCCGATTTTCGACGCTTCAACTTTGAAATATTTAACCACTAAGCATTATGCCTAACACTTTTATATCAAACGTATATCACATTTATTCAGATTATTTAGCGATAGTCAGTTTTCCCATAAAAATAACATAATAAGCAACGTTTACTTCTCTTCACTTTTTTTCATATCGTAGATTTTTGGCTAACAATTGTTTTTTAATTTTAAAATATTATAAAACTGGTAATATTATTTTTTTATAAAAAAAACTCATGAGCATAAAGTGATCGTATTTTCGAGTTTCCTAATCTTTTAAAGAAATACGTTCTTTGTATTTTTCTGGGCATTTTTCAAATGTTCAAAAGTATATAACTTTTCTAATTGTCGTCAAAATTGAAAATTTTACTTGGATAATTTGCAAGTCTTCTACCCATCTATAAGAAACGTTGACAAAAATTTATAAACACAAGCTGAAAAATTGTACATAGTTTATATATAGTGTGAAATTTTATATATAATATTCATTTGTTTTATACAAAAAATGTATAAAACAAATTAATATTATATAATGATACTTCACACTATATATAAACTATATATAATATTTCCGTCTGGGAACTTTGAAACAAATATTTAAGAAACATTTTTATTTCCCTAATTTTTCTAATTTAGGGCTAATCGAAAAATTTGGCTAAAATAGTTTTGAAATATATTTGGTATTTATTGAAATTAACGAACTGAACCTTCATTTTAGGGACCTTCAGAAGTGTATGAAATGCGGACTTCATTGGACAAATCCTTCAAAAGTTAGCGTCGCTACAACATTCAGGTAACCATAAATACAGACATACAGACAGACAGACAGACAGACACCGACAAAATTGTATGATTTTCGGATTCCGTGCGTGCCAAAATGTAAAGATCAGTTAAAAACCAGAGATCGAAAATTTGGACGATTACATTACACTCTCATGAATGAGAATGTAAAAATATTACTTTTTATTGAATAGTGTTTATTAATTGACATAAGGATGAGAAATGTTAATAATTCCTAATATAAAAGTCTGCTATAATAATAGCATCCGATTGTCATCGAATGTACAAGTTTACGAATAAATATGAAAAAAACAAGAATTATTTACAAATTTAATCTACTTCACTTTAATTTATTCCCTTCAAATATAAAACTTGTAATACTTGAGCACATGAAAACCATCACGTATACGATGCGATATTGATAACAAATTCACTTTAGTAAACTCAAATTCTCACTTTTCATTATTCTATTCGTAAAATGCTAAAATATTAGTATTTGATTATTTAAACAATTAACTACCAAACTTTTTGTTGGATTATAAAGTTTTTAATCATTTTGGATGTTCATTTTGTTTTTGACTGAGCATCAGAACGGAAATCTGAAGGACTATTGATTTAGACCAGTAGACAAACAAAATTAACATCTAAAATAATTAATTTCTCTGGTCAAGAACCTTACATCAATTAGAAAAATATTTAATTTTCTGAGTTTCATATTCTTAGAAGCGGATAACAAATTGTACCAGCATATTCTTACAATTCAAACAATGATTTCATCAGAAAAAGTTATTTTTGTTGACCCAACGTTACCTTCTCCAAAACTTGAAGTCATGGCAATTTGATCACTCTTTCCCCTTCCACCAATTAAATAAAAATTCAACGTGATAAGCATTTAGTATAAAAAGGTAGCTTTGTGGACTGATATCAAATAGTTTCGGTTCATCTTTGCGAGGAAAAAGACATCAAACGAATTTCTCGATCATAAAGTATGCGATCTTCTGTTCATTGATTTTATGTGCCCTTCAAGTCAGTCCCTAACAAATTTTTAAAAATTAATTATTAATTATTCGGCTGTTGCTGACTTTTCTTAAATTTAGACACGTCACTTTTATTTATCTAGTTACATCAAAATATCTCCCCGTGAAATTAGATTAGACAACTTTGATTTTCTAAGTATTCACAAAATCTTAAAAAAGATTGCTCTCTATTATATACATACATTAAATATATTACAAATGAAACAATAAACTTTTAAGAATAGTATTTTCAATCTTTACAGACTGTGTTCGCAGAAGACTCAAACAAACTTGGGCAAGATGCAAGTAATAGACATGAAGAAACTCAAAACAG
>NC_046666.1:1727988-1730341 GCF_010883055.1 Belonocnema kinseyi | reverse complement strand
CGGGCCGAGATTGTTGGACTGGAGTTTAGAGTTTCGAAAATTCTTTTGTTATAATCTGAATTGTCTAACTGCGACTGGACTAAGACGGGACTAAAAACTAAGACCAAAGTACAATCAAATAAACGGGACTCAACTAAACTAAACTGATTTCTGCTTCCAAATCTGCTTTATTTATGCACAAGATCCTTTCTCATATTCCTGTAGGGGTGAGTGATTTTAGAAGTGAGGATTCCTCTTGGTTCGACTCGGTGTTGATAATTAATTAGATAGAAAAGTGGTAAGAGCTGTTGGTTGTTTTTTAAAGTCTCACCCTCCTATAGCTGTCATCTTGATTGAAATGTTTATTGTTTTTAGATCTAAGATGCCGGTGTCCGTCTTAGAAATAAGTAAGTCAAAATGCTTATATGATGTGGATGAGTAGTGTAGATAATAGCATTTTGCAAACGTATGGTACTGAAAATCTGGTCTGTTCTCAGTGTTGGCTTGTTGATTAATTTATGGCTCTTCCATTAATGTGTAGTCTGCTGGTTGTGTTAGTTATGGGAAAATTTATGTGTATCGATTATTTTCGTTTACTGCTATGTGTAAGTGCTTATAGGTACGGGCATGTTGTGAGCATTTGAGATTGAAAATGCAGCTGTCTTTTCTGGTTTCCTTGTTAATTAATTTATTGCTTTTGAATTAACGTGTGCTTGTTTTTGGTGCAAAAGATTATGCGTAGCTTTTCTTGGGTTGTTGGGTCGTTCCTAAGGCTATTTGGCCGACTAAGTTTGTTTATAATATGATTTTGACAATAATAATTGGATATTGAATATAATCATTTAACTTGTTGGTTTATTATTGAATATAAATGTTATGTAATTATTATCTATTATTTTAAATTAGTTATTATTATTAGTTTGAACGAAATAAAAACAAAATTTAATGCTTTTTCAAGTTGTTCGATTCTTTTTAATCTGCTTTCTATATTTCAGCAGACTTGTAGCGTAACATTAGGTGGGAAAGAATTACGAAATTATAATGATTTATAGCCTCGGAAAATGCAGCGGTTTTGCTTAAAACTTTGGTTTAATTATCACAAAATCAATAGCAAAAATATATAAATGCTCTTCCTAGACTATAATGAGGTGTGTTGTATTGCAGACCAAACCATTTATTTGATCGCGAAAATTGTTTGTTGAAAAATTAATTTTTCTAATTGGAATGTAACCTTTTAATGTGTCCCGTAATGGTTTACATTTTTCTTGAACCTTCTTCCCTTTTCCTTTACACACTTCACACACACTCACTTGGTGGTGGGAGGGGGACCTACAGTTTAAAGTGGGTTCCGGACCACCAAGAGCAATAGCTTCAAGTACTTAGAGAGAACCTTTTCCTCTAGAGGTACCGGTCCCACAACTCTCCGAAGTTGAACAACTCTGTGCACCCAAACCGTCGACTCATCATTTTTACTAATTTTAGTGGTTGGAACAATTTAAATTTTGCAAAAATTCTCGTAGAATACGCTCTCAACTAACTAAGGCGCGACCCGGTTCACCCGGGTCATCGACTCACCATTTGGAATTTTTTTCGTTATTCACCAAATTTAAATTTTTAAAAAGGAATCGTAGAATACGTATTAAACTGCCTGGTACTTGATCCGGTGCACCCGGATCGCTGACTCACAATTTTAATTATTTTGGCTGTTAAAACAATTTAAATTTTGAAAAAAAGTTCTTGTAGAATACGTGCTAAGCTCTAAGCTACCTGACGCACAACCCTGTTGACCTGAATCGTCGGCTTAACATTGGTAGTTATTTTAGCAGTTTGCAGAATTTAAAGTCATAAAAAGTTCTCTTAGAATAATTGCTAAACTATCTGATGCACGGCCCGATGCAGCCGGGTCGTCGACTCACCATTTGGAATTGTTTTCGTTATTCACAACATTACATTTTTTTAAAGATATCGTAGAATACGTATTAAACTACCTGGCGCTTGATCCGATGCACTCGGATTTTCGACTAACAATTTATAGTTATTTTGGCTGTTAGAACAATTTAAATTTTAAAAAGGTTCTTGTAGAATAGTGCAAAACTAACTGAGGAGTCACCCATTGCACCCGGGTCATCGAGTCACCATTTGGAATTGTTTTCGTTATTCACCAAATTAAAATTTTTAAAAAAGAATCGTAGAATACGTATTAAATTACCTGGCGCTTGATCCGATGCACTCGGATTTTCGACTAACAATTTTTAGTTATTTTGGCTGTTAGAACAATTTAAATTTTTAAAAGGTTCTTGTAGAATACGTGCTAAACTAACTGGGGCGTCACCCATTGCACCCGGGTCATCGAGTCACCATTTGGAATTGTTTT
>NC_046666.1:1720771-1727888 GCF_010883055.1 Belonocnema kinseyi | reverse complement strand
TTGTAGAATACGTGCTAAACTAACTGGGGCGTCACCCATTGCACCCGGGTCATCGAGTCACCATTTGGATTGTTTTCGTTATTCACAACATTAAATTTTTTTAAAAGATATCATAGAATACGTATTAAACTACCTGGCGCTTGATCCGATGCACTCGGATTTTCGACTAACAATTTTTAGTTATTTTGGCTGTTAACAATTTAAATTTTTAAAAAGTTCTTGTAGAATACGTGCTAAACTAACTGGGGCGTCACCCATTGCACCCGGGTCATCGAGTCACCATTTGGAATTGTTTTCGTTATTCACAACATCAAAATTTTTAAAAAAGGTATCGTAGAATATGTACTAAACTACCTGGTGCTCAATCCGGTTCGCCCGGATTTCCAAATAACAATTTATAGTTATTTTGGCTGTTAGAAGAACTTGAATTTTAAAAAGGTTCTTCTAGAATACGTGCTTAACTAACAGGGGCGTGAACCATTGCACGCGGGTCATCGAGTCACCATTTGGATTGTTTTCGTTATTCACAACATTAAAATTTTTTTTAAAGATATCATAGAATACGTATTAAACTACCTGGCGCTTGATCCGATGCACTCGGATTTTCGACTAACAATTTTTAGTTATTTTGGCTGTTAGAACAATTTAAATTTTTAAAAAGTTCTTGTAGAATACGTGCTAAGCTACTTGGTGCGCGGCCCTGTTCTCTTAGATCTTGAGAAGTTCTCTTAGTATATTTGCTGAGCCATTCGTTGTGCGACACAGTGATCCCAGGTTTCGAACTCACCATTTCGAATTATTTTCGTTATTCACAAAATTTAAATTTTTTCAAAGTTTCCGTAGAATACGTATTAAACTACCTGGTGCGCGATCCGGTGCACCTGGGTAGTGAACTTACTATTTAGAGACGTGTTGACTATTGGCAAACCTAAGATTTCTATTTTTAACGCTGGCTAATTTTCTCTGACTCTTTCATGTTCTTAAGCATATTCATTTGTGTTTAGCGTGTCCTGAGCATGGCAGACGGACAAGAGCAAGACTTGCGCCATGCTATCATTAAGCCGTGACCCATTATTTAGCCAGATATTTCCAAGTGTCTAGTCATGCTTGATCCATGCAAACTTCTTTCACGCGGAAAATCAATACAAAATATTTTAATTTCAACATTCCTTATATATTCTTGTTGCAACATATTGAATATATATTCCCAATAATGTCATGTATAATGTAATAGTGTAGAAAATATTTAGATGGATTTATCGTAATACAGGTATAAATCGACTTACTTTGAACTATTTTTGTCGATAATTTAAATTTCAAAAAAAAGCTGTTCAAATTTAAAGAAGTGCTTCGTTTTTTGTAATATTTGGTTATACCTAAGATGAGGAAACAGAAGGCCATTTTGTATGTAACTTCAGGGAAGTGTTTTTGACTTACAAAAGAAAGCTTTCATTGCTATTAGAACTTCGCGTAAATTTATTTTCGTTCAGCCCTAATAGTCAGGGAAAATGAAAAATTGGGTAGGAAAAAATCAGAGAATTTTAAAAATGAAGATTTGCGGTACTCTGATATAATATTAATCTTAATCATTTTAATTGCTTTGTATATATCATTATTTTTTTGCATTTGCTTCCTCCCGAGGATTATCTTTTTATTTATAATTTCATTATTCCTTAAAATTCAAAAACTAATTTGTTAAAACAATTTTGCTAAAACGTCATCGTTTTTGGCAGAAAATTCACCTTCTTGGCTTGATAATTCAACGATTATCGTAAAAAATTAATTGTTTGCCTAAAATTTATATTTTTGTACTGAAATGTCAACTGAAATCTTTCTTAGATGAAAATATAATTTTTTTCTCTTTATAATTAAAAAATTAATCTATTATAGTAGAAATTTTATGCTTCTTGAAATAAGATGCAAGTTTTTAGTTAAAAATCAAAAATTAAGATGAAGAGTTTTAATTTTGTTTGAAAATTTGACTATTTCGTGGAAAATTTGCTTTTTTTAAAAACTCATGCTTGGTTGACAGTTTAGCTATCTAATCATAAGTTGATATTTATTAATTTAAAATTTAAGAGCGTAGATAAACGTAAAAGTACTTCTTGAAAATGTCGTTTATTTAAATGAAGTTTAATGAAAAGAAAATTAATTCTCAGTGATAAATTTAATAGTTGATATTTTAACCTAGAATGATTTTAACTTAAATATAACAAAGTTGAATTCAACAGAAAACAACGAATTTTCAAACAAAATACTTGAATTTTCAACTAAAAATTGTGTAATTAATTTTGCAGATCAAAAATTAATTTTAAATGAAAAGAAACCATTTTTTAACAAAAAGTTCATGATTAAACAAAAGAAATTAATTTGTACAAAAAGTACATTTTTAACAAAGTCTTCAATATTCAACAAAGTGGTTGAAGTTTCAAATACAAAGATGATCTTTTAACCAAAAATGTTTAATTTCCTGCTAAAAAAGACAAGTTGTTAACAAAATATGTACATAAATTTTCAACCCAATAGTAGAGTTTTTTACGAGATTATTTCCTTATATTATAAGCGTCAGAAATTTTTAATTCGAGAATAGCACATTTTTTAATAACAAGAGTATTTAACAATTTTAAAATGAGATAAATATATTGATAAATTATCATATCTGACAAAAAATAATAAACTAAATTATATCTACTTTTATTTATTCTCTCGATGGACCAACATGAATTTCACTCATTATGTTTAACTGTCTTTAGATATATTTTTTAAAACTAAAGAGGATTATATTTCTAACAGGCGTAAGTAATGATATCGTAAATTTTTTACAATTTTTAGTTAATTATTTTTTAACAAATATAATAAAGTTAATTTTTAAGAAAAATAATTCCTTTCTTAGTTTTAACCCTCGGGATTGCTTAAGATCATCTCAAATTACATTTTGAGCTTTTAAACAAGGCAAAGAATTTTCTGCTAATACAATTTTATTATAAAGAACAAATTTGTAATAAATGTGTTATATTTATACTTTTTGCACAAAAAAATTCCTGTACTATCTAATGCGTATGAACGTAGCTGATATTTGCAGAAATTTTTTAACACCAAAAATTTTTCTTTTTTTTATAAATAATATAAGGTAACGAGTATAAAATGGTCGTGTTCTTTTTTTGAGAAAAAATGTATCTTAAATATTAAATGTATTAAAATAGTTTGCTTATAGTTTTACCTTACTACATAATATTGTAAATAACTAACATTTCTATTTGTTATAAATAATTTAAATTTAAAAAAGACAATATCTTGTTACGGTTAGTTACAGGATGTCTCTCATCATTAAATTAAACTGTTTTTCATTTTGAATAATTTTTTTATGTTAAAATACCTATTATTATATTTTCAGTTTGCAGTTCATTCATTTGGATTAAAAATTCATCTTTTTTGGTAGAAAAGTCTTATTTGGAAATAAATTGTTAATTAATTAAAGTTTTTAGTTTAAATTAAAAATCTTGTCTGACTAAAATATCAACTGTCTTTTTACAAACTTTTTTTAGATTAAAATGTTATTCTTTCAGTAGAAAAGTAAAATTTTTAAATTAAAAATGAGCCTTTTTGTTGAAAATTTGACCATTATCTACAGAATTGGTCTTTTGGGCTTGAAATTTATCCTTTTTGGTGAAAAAGTAATCTTTTTTTGTTAAATATGAACTCTTCTGTGTACAATTCAACTTTTTGGCTTTTACTTGAAACTTGACCTTTTTTTCAATTTGACCATTTGGTTGAAAAATTCATCCCATGAAAAGATCGTCTGCTTTGCTTGAAAGTTCAAATACTTGATTAAAAATGACGAATTAAAATATGTATGTTGGATGTTATATTTATGTTAACTAAATTAATTTTATTTTAAAGAATTTATTCTCCTATTATTGCATTAATTTTTTAAAAAATCACCTTTCCGGAACAGGTTTTGAATTAACAACTTTCTTTTTAAATGCCTTGAAGAGAAATAATCATTTTGCCGAGTTGTCAGTAAATTAGAGTTCACTTTTGACGTTTAAACAAATTAAATTCATGATCATGGTGAACCAAAAACTTAATTTTTAAGCTTCCCTAACTTTCCATCTCCGATTTTTCATTTTTCCTCACTATTAATATTTAAAGATGGGAATTTTAATATTATAATTTATAATTTATAATTTATAATTTTTAATTTTTAATATAAAAGATTCAATAAAAATAACTTTTCTACCGTAAATGATGAATTTTCAATCCAATAGGATGAATTTTTTGCCTAAATATATGAATTATCTGCAAAAATTTGAATTTTCGATCGAACCATATGACGTTATAACGCAATACTTTATAACGCGAAAGACTGAAATTTTTAACAAAATAGTTCGATTCTAACCAAATATTTAAATTTCCTATCTACAATGGTGAATTTTCAATCAAATAGTTGAATGGTTGATTCTTCAGTCAAAAAAATAATTTCCAACGAATGAAAATGACTTTCCTCAACAAAATCATTTAAATTGTAATTAAAATATTAATGAATGAAATATAATTAAAATATGAAATTTCAATATAAAACACAAATTGATAAACAAAAAGGAATAAACTTCCACCAAAAACAGTTGCATTCGCAAGCAAATATTTGAATTTTGAGCAAATAATTAAATAAACTTTTTATTTTCAGCTTTCTTAAAAATTTATTATTTCAATTAATTTATATGATCGAAATTCATAATACGCATTGGTATTAAATTACAAGTATTTTCATTTTCTTGCTTTTGTAAGTAAAAAGGGGCGCATTCTATAAAAAATTGTTAATAAAATTTTATTGCAACTTGTTTGTTTAAAAAAAAATTATTTCAAGTGTGCGAATCTTATCAACTCACTTTTTTCATAGCTTTGGTCGTTAGTCTAAAAATTTTATTTCTTTATTTTCAATTTTGTTTTTTTTTTTACAAATAAAATAAAAATTACGTTTTCTGTAAAAAGTAGTCTCGAAGAAACTTTTAGATCTTTCGTAATTGCACAATTAAGTTGTGTACGATAATTTTGTAGTGCTTTAAAAAATAACCATTTTCTTCTCTTTACTTTTTTGCTAATCATGCGTTTTTTGGCTATAAAATTTTATTTTTTTTTTTATTTTGAAAGAGTACTATGAATGTCGGTACATACAATTTTTGAATTAAAAAAAATGCTCTCTGAAAATTTTTAAATTTTCTGTCTGCGTCCCAAAATTTTAATTTTTAGTAATAACGAGCAAACAACAGGATTTTAAGAAATCAGCAATAAGGTTCATTTATACAAGAAATTTTAAATTTAAATATAAAAAAATGTTACTTTCTGTTTACAGAATGTGAAAAAGAGCGAGAAGAAAATTAATTCTGCAGTAGAAAAACAGGCGAACTTATTATAAGCAATAAGCTTTTGGAATACATTTCAAAATTCGCTCAACCTGAAACCGATTGCAAGAAAATAATTAAAAATTAAGATCTCGTTGTCTTATGTATACCAATTTAACAAATAAACAAATTTAATTTCAAACTAATCATAACAAAATTTAAAGCTTTTTAGATTCTTCAAATATTTATTGAAGCCTAATTTTTAGGACAGAAAAACTAAACACATTGATAATATAAAGTCTTATATAAATATTGGATACATTTTTCAAAAGACTTTTTGGACAAGATATGAGTTAAATATTATACAATCTGGATCATTTTGAGTTTTCCAGCAGTCTGCTTCTATCAAAAAATTTTAATTCAGCATTATTTTAAAAAATTCGATTCGCATTGTGCGAAAATAAATTCGGATATAGGAAAAGTGGCGGTAAGGTAGAAATCTGGTCACGTGACTCACTCGTCACACGGCCTTAAATCGAAAACTGTGATTTAAGCTTCAGACAAATTAAAGTCATACATTTTAAATGCAATTTTTTCTATTTGTTTTTAAAGAAGGTTCTCAAAGTAACGCTTTGAACTTAAGGATCTCTTAAAAACAAAAATTGCATATTTTTGAAAATGATCCACTTTTGGAACTTTTGTCTGATTAAGAAATTTTATAAGAATAGTTACGAAATACATATATTTTATATCTTGCAGGAATTTCTATTGATATTTCTCAAACCTATAAAAATTTTTTTTTATTGAGAATTTTCAAAATGTTGAAAAGGATATAACTTTTTGAAATTCAATCGAATTTAAAAGTGTCATTAAGATAATTTGCAAGTCTTTTTTCCGTGTGCCAGAAAATTTGACAAAAATTTGTAAAACTCATAAAGAATTTTTATTTAAATTTTGAAAAAGCTTTAACTTTTTAAATTTTTGTCTAATCGAAAAATTTAACTGAGATAGTTTCTAAATAAATTTGATTCTCAAGTTTTCTACTCATATCTAAGAAATTTTGACAAACATTTCTAAAATTTGAAGAAACAAAATTTTGTTTTGAAAGATCTCTACATTTTTTTATTTTGTTGGAAATATCTGCTTAACAAACTTAACCTTCGTTTTTGGAACCTTAAGACCGGTATCAAAGGCTGACTCGATTGGACAAATCCTCCAAAAGTTAGAATGTAAAAATTCTGTAACAACAGCTCACTAAATGACTTATTACAATAATTAAAATAGTAATAATATAATTAAATATTTAAAAAATATTACCAAATTGTTAATTTAACACGATAATTCGGCAAAGTTAAATTTTGGTTGATAATCGAGTTAAAAAAATGTGCTTTGCTGTAACTATTTGCAGAATTTTGCACAAAATAGTCGTCAAAAAAGCAATTTTGAAAATGTGCACATAACTTTTAGCCTATATTATGACGAATTATATTGTGAAGAACTTATTTTTTTAATCGTAAAAACAAAGATATTATACAGCTCAAATTAAAATGTTTTAAGTTTGAATATAGCGCTAACTACCATCGAAATAATTTTGACAGAGGTCTGAAAGGGGGAGGGTCGGTAAGGCCGGTATTTGGCCTAATTTATTTTTGGACCAAAAAATCTGAAAAATTATGGTAGTATCTTATAAGTATCCCGAGTCGATTGCACGCTAAACGGACTACCCTCCACCCCCCAGCCACCCCCACCACCTACAAATATAGGAAACACCACTA
>NC_046666.1:1707228-1720671 GCF_010883055.1 Belonocnema kinseyi | reverse complement strand
TACAAATCTGGCGTCCTTTGACTTTTATCGCATCAGGTTCAAGGTCATTGGAAGGTCAAATCGAGAGAAAACGGTAAAAAAATCCAAAAAAATACGTTATAGTTTTTTGGAGTCGCTAATTACGAATCTAATGCGTCCATCAAATGCCCGTGAACCAGACGGGATAGAGGTCAACGGATATCAAATTCAGAATCAGCTTTCCAAAAAAACTATAACGTATTTTTTTTCTACCGTTTTTTCTCGATTTGAACTTCAAATGACCTTGATCCTGATGCGACAGAGGTCAACGGATGCCAGATTTGTAATCAGCGACCCCGAAAACCTATAACATATTTTTTCCAGCGTTTTCTCTCGATTTGACCTTACCATGACCTTGAACCTGACGCGATAAAGGTCAGCGGACACCAGGTTCGTAATCAGCGACCCCAAAAACCTATAACATATTTTTTTTAAATTTTTTACCGTTTTTTCTCGATTTGACCTTCAAATGACCTTCAAATGACATTGAAACTGAAGCGATAGAGTTCAACGGATGCCAGATTCGTAATTAGCGACTCCAAAAACCTATAAAGTATTTTTTTGGATTTTTTTACCGTTTTCTCTCGATTTGACCTTCCAATGACCTTGAACCTGAGGCGATAAAAGTCAAAGGACGCCAGATTTGTAGGGGGTGGGGGTGGCTGGGGGGTGGAGGGTAGTCCGTTTAGCGTGCAATCGACTCGGGATACTTATAAGATACTACCATGATTTTTTCAGATTTTTTGGTCCAAAAATAAATTAGGCCAAAAACCGGCCTTACCGACCCTCCCCCTTTATCATTCAATTCACAGTTTATGATAAAATGCTAAAAATTTAAAAACCTAATTTAAATGAAAGAACTGCAATTGTTAATAGAATATCTTTTCAATTGTTTATACTTTTCCGAAACTTGGATTCAAGATAATAATTAAAAAGCACCTTATAACAAATTCTTATCTTATTTTTCGGCATATTTTTTATTTGTCATTTGTCAGTATTTTCAGAATTAGCATTAAATAATTTAATAGTTGATATTTTGCACAAAAAAAAGGAAATATTTTAATTCTAAATAAAAAATATTCAGATTTAATCAAAAAGACCTTTTTACAACAGAAGTGTAATAGTTGATATTTCAACCAGAAAATATTTTTATTTTAAATCAAAAAACGTCAAATTCAACAATAAGACATAAATGTTCGACAAAAGCGTTGAGATTTCAAGTGGAAACGACTTTTCAGTTGAGAGGAAAAAAATGTTAACCAAATTGTCGAATTCACAAACCGCAAAGTTAATTCACTATAAAAAAGTTTAAGTAATTATTTAATTGAATAAATTTAAATATTTATTGCGAAATTTTTAATTTTTAACAGAAAAGTTCATTTTCAAAAAAATCCTTTTAAAAATGTGGAAATCCCTTATAATTCTTTAAGCTTCCTTGAAAAAAAATGTATGGAATTTCCTTAGAATCTTTTAGAATATGAGAAAATATTTTAAATTCCGTAATAATTTCGAAATATTATTATTATAAAATGAAAGTTTAATAGTTTTTCAATTTAAAAATCTTTTATTCAAATGCTCAATAATGTATGGGTATAAAATGAAAGCTGCCAACACTTTTCAACTAAAAAAGTGTCAATTAAATACAGTTAAGCTGCCAAATTAAGCATTTTGAACTCTTATAAATTGTAGAAACTAAAAAGATCTTCTTAAAATCTTTCAAATTTAAATTTCATAATTTTGGAAATATTTTTACGTATTCTCTTAAAATTAATTTTTTAAAATAAAATATCATTTTCAAATTTCCTATAGGAATCTTAAGAAAATGTTGTTTATTTTTCTAAAACCTTTCACAATGTTCAAAAAGCTTCTACATTTCTTGTTCGAGATCTACAGATATCTCTATTTTTTTCAATTAGAGCATGGGCTATTTTTTCAAAAATTTCGGTACTAATAGCCGGATTTTTTCGGTACACTTGAACACTTCGTTTAATTTATTTGAAATCACTTCAAATTTTTAAATTAATTTTGGATGTTTTCAAAACTTTTAAATATCGCTTAAACTTACTTCATTTTTTCTTCATTTGAAAAAAATTTTTAGTTAAATTAACCAGAATTTTGGTTAAATATGCCCTTCATATTTTTTCTGGTTGATTATTTTTAAGTTATTTTAAAATTGAATATAATAATATTTCCAATTGGAACAGTTTAATTTTTAACGTTTAAATCTGGATATTCTAAAATTGTGAACTGATTCCGAATCATTTTTTAAAATCAAATATATTTCACTTTTTAATTATTCAAGCATTTGAAGCTGCATTCTAAACTTCTTTAAATTAAAATATACGCTTAAAAATGAAAATTTGACATTGAAAATTCCCAAAGTGAAAGAATTTCGAATGCGCATTCTAAACTTCACGATCGCATAATTTGAAAAAAATAACAATTACACTATTTAGTTTGAAAACGGTAATCTCAAACAGTTTTTGTTAACAAAATTGATTTAATATTTTTAATATTATCTTTAAAATAGAGATATTATTGTGTTGAACAATTTGAAGTCGATTTTGTTTCTCTACTGCTCTAAAATAAAAATTTTTCAATTTGATTTTAAATTTTGTGAGTTGCGAAAAAAAATCCTCACACTCTGCTGGGATTCGAACCCAGATCTTTGAGATTGTTGATCTTATACTTGCAAGTAATTTTTTGGCAACTTAAAAAAATCAGTATTTAAAAAATATTGATTTTATACCAGTATACAAACAAAAATTTCGTTAAATTATTTAAATTAAAATGCCCATAAATTGGGAAGAAAAAATTTATCAGCGCCTGAGCTTCCGATTTAAGCATTTTATTGCTTGCTAGGCTTCGTTAGTGTTGCACTTATTTGTTTTGTGATAATTATTGTAGTTTTTTGTCACTTCTTCTTACCTTATTTTTAATGTCTATTTAATTTGCCATAGATTGAATTCACGCAGACTAATTAATAATTAATCAACATATTAATAAAGTTTTCAACCGAATAATTGATATTTTAACAAAAAATAATGAATTTTCAACGAAAAATAGTTGGATTTTTTTGTAGAGTTCTATTTACTCGGTTTACATTTCAATGAAAAATGAGAAAAGGAAAATTTTTTCTGAATTTTATATGACATCTATAGAGCTCTACAAAATCTCTAATGAACTTTCTTATTAAACAAAAAATGATAATTGGAATATTGAAAACGATTTTTTCCTCTGTTGAAATTTTTGTCTTGTATTTACATTTTTCTGTCCTACCCCCTTCCACTATTCAATTTAAAATTTATGTTTGTTAAAAATTAATTTTTTCAACTGAAAATTTAACCATGTCCTGTCTGTTTGGAAAATCATTTCTTTCAGTTTAAAATCTAACTATTTGGTTGAAAATTCATCTTTTTGGTTAAGAATTTTATACTTTTTAGGGTTCCAAATCTATTTGAAATGAGGAGGTTCTACACTTAAACTCGCAGAATCTCTCGGGGAAAAATATATTATTTTTAGATTAAATTAGGCTATATATATTTTTGCGATTTGTGAAAAAAAATTTTCCGGAAGTTATGCGTATTTAAATTTTTGGCATCGTTTTTTTTTTAAACTCCAGTTTTTCTTTAAATTGTAGAAAATGTTCAAAATTAACCAAATGGTGGCGGTTTTTCTTGAAATACCAAAAGTCGATTTTCTTAAAAAACCCACTCTTATATTTTTTGTTTAATTTTCTGTTGAACTTGTACTATCATAAGAAAAATTTATTGTAATTTTTATGAGAGCTAAATAACTTTTGTGGCCAGGAGAATTTTTTCCATAAAGTCGAATTTTTGTTTTTTTTTGCTTACAACAGATGCGATCAATGTTTTTCCGAGAAAAATAATAAAATTAAATATTTATTTAAGAAATTTCCTTTATTACAAAAATGGTTTAGCCCGCATATAACTTATAGAATATTTTTTTATGTAAAGAAAAGTTTGTAAACAATATTTTATTTTTTAATAAAAAAGTTGGGGTTTACCTCTTTTCACATAAATGTTTAATATGTTTGTAGTCCTTCAACTTTTTTTTTTAAATTATTTATATAAATAAACCATTGAAATTTAAAAATGTCTTCATTTTTTTCATTTTGTGATAGTTTAATATCTATGCAAATTTATATTCACAAGAATGGGTCAAATTCGAAGAATAAATTAAAACAACAAACGACAATTGTGTCCTGATTTATAAACTGTGCACAGAAAAGCAATTTATAATATAGTTAATAACAGCAGTTTTTCGAGAGAAATATTAAATTTTGCTTCTCGAAAATGTTACAAGATATCATAAGTGAGTAAAGACATTTTTTTTATAACTTTTTTAACATGGAAACTATTTGCTTTTTTCATCTGTTTTTGTAAGCAAAAAAAACACAAATTCGATTTTTATAAATAAAAATTCTTGTGGCCTCAAAAGTTACTTAGCCCTAGTAAAACCCACAATATATTTTTTTGGGATACCACAAATTCAACAGAAAATTGACCAGTTTTTTAATCTTGAACATTTTCTACAATTTCTCGCGGATTCAACGAAGGAAGATAAAAAGTGATATAACTATAAAGAAAAAATTGGGAGTGTTTTCAAAAACTATGTTAAATATTTAAATACGACTTGAAGTGTAGAACCTGCCTCATTTCAAATAGGTTTGGCGCCCTTAAAGCCATGTGACGAGAGGGTCACGTGACCAAATCTGGTCTTCGATTTTTCTTTCCCAACTTACGTCTAAACGAAATGACGTAACGCTCTGAAAGTTTGGGAGATGAAAGAGGAGGTAATAAAGTCCATGTCTCTGCTTTGTTCCGGTGGAAATTTTGAGAAAAAAATTTTGTTTAAGAAAATACCAGTGGAAGTTTTCTTATCAAACTTACGTCCACACGGAATGAGATATCGTGTTAAAAATTTGGCACGATAAATAGAAGGCATGTAAGAATTTGTCTCTGATCCTAAATAATTAAAATAGTGAAAAAAGTTTTTTTTAGTTTCTATTTTGGAGAAATGCCGACCGTGCTGTCATCAAACCCTGCAAGCAATTTGCCATGTTGTCAATGGGCTAGTTATGAGGTTTATATTTATCAAAGTAAGACAAAACAACAAAAAAAGCTCACGAACATTATGCACCATTAATGCAAAAACTAATGTTTGCACTTGAAATGCAAATAAACATATTTGGTCTGACATACGTATCAGTCTGGTATCAGCTGATTCAAAGCAGCACTAGCGCAGCGAGTAGACAACTTCGAACTTCTAGGGGTCTGTAGGTAAAGCAGATTGCATGATTACCGTCAGAGAAAATTAAAAGTCAAACTTCTGCTGTAAAACATAAATGTGTCCGTCGATAATCTTTATTTGCATAAATAAAATTTTTTCTTCCTTTCAACTCTTTGCAAGGCCAAAAACGATCCTTTAATATTTATTAAAATTTCCCGAAAAAAATTTCCGCGTTATTTAAATTTTTATTTTTCAATGTGGGTGAAAAAATATTGATCTTAGGGCTAACTTGATCAGCTGTTACACTCATCACATGGCCTTAAAAGTACTTGCTATGTGTTAAGCAATTCCTACATTTTTTTATGAAACCAAAAAACAATGTTAACGATGTAACAATAGTAAATGTGTAATTTCATTATAAAATTCTCGGGGTATCAAATTTTGGCAGCTATTACAATCTAGTATTTCAACTTAATATTTATAATATTTCTTAAGAGCCTTACCACCAGCATTGTCTTCTTATTGCTATTATAAAATTCACAATTTTAGTCTCTTGCTTTCTTTTATAAACTTTTCCATTTCTCACCTTACCCATTTCTGTTACATTTTATTAAATTATTATGTGTGCGATTCACAAATAAATTTTAATTTTGGTTTCAAAAAAGCGAGCGAATTGAAGTTCTAAAGAATTCAATGATTTTTATCGTTTTTCAACGTTATATGTACTAGGATGTATTCATAATTTTAAAAAGCTATTTGTTCTCGATTACTGAGTTTCTATATTGCGTTAAGCCAAAATTATATTCTTAGTAAATTTATATTATTACAGAGGTTTAGATTTTATTAATTAAATTTGTCCATAATTTCATTTCTCTTTTTCATTTATTCATTTCTCTCTTTTCATTCATCTTTTTAAAAGTGTCAGAAAAGTTATAGATTATAGTGGGGTAACAGAATGTTAGAAACAGAAATATTTTTCATTATTAGAAAGATATTTATACAATTAAAACTTTCTCGTTTGCTTATAATGCTTCGAAAAATTTAGAAATAAATTGGATGGAAAAATAAAATTACTTATTTAAAAATTTTGATTAACAAAATTTATTCCAGGAAAAACTCGTAATTTTTATTCATAGGTGAACAAACTCTCGAACAAACTGAAAAAGCCACTAAGTCATATTTACGAAGTTTGGCAACAAATCTGGTATTTGACATCAATGTATGATCTATTCACTACAACTTTTTAAGGAAAAGTCTTCAAATTTATTTGTCTAATTGCTATCATGATTAATAAAAATTCTCATATTTTCTAAAACTTTAAAAGTGGTTCTTATTTCAAATTCATATTAGCGGCTATTTTACGGTTTTCCCGGTTTGTTAACCAACTTTCCTTATAACTAAAGACTCTAATTTTATCCTTCAAACATATGTAAAAATGGATGATTTTGATTTTAAGCCTAACAAAGTGAGATATTGCAAAAAGTCTTAAGGAAGAATGCTCGCTTTTAAAAAATACCCTACAAAATTCCCATGTAGAAATTCCGATCGGGGTTTAGTAGGGCCCTGGATAGATTTCCATATTTCCAGTCGGGCGCACGTCGGGAAAAATGGAGAGGTCCTGACTAGTTCTGTAAGGTTGTTTTAGCCAGGTTCTAGCTAGAACTTCTGAGCAGGCCCTAACGAGAGTGCCCTTTTATCGCCCGATTATTAGTAGGGCCCCGTCTAGACCCTTTCTCTTACCTGATGAATATTTAATTGATATGACAACAAAATTATTTAAAAAATAAATATTAATTTACTGCAAGTATTTTGACTTTAAATATTAATAGTGCTATTTAGAGTCAATACATATATTACATTTTCAACCATTATATTACAAATAAAATTTCTAACGCTATGAAGTATCGAACACCTCCATCTATACCTAAATCTATCGCTTAGCAGTCGGGAGTCTTAACCATTGCCAAAAAATTTCAAATATTATGAATTATTAATTTTTAATTATTAAATTATTATTAATAAAATCATTTTTAAATAATTTTAATCGATTAAAATTTTTCTTCCTGTCATATTTCGTTTTTTCCAGTTGTAGATTACTTTACAACTTTTTAGAATAACAGGAAATGTAATTTTTTCTAAAAATTTAGTTTTTTATAAGAACCGAAATTTTTTCTTAAAAAAAAAAGTATAAGATAGATTTGAGACACCTATATACGAGGCACGAAAATCTTCACTAGAACCTGATAGGGCACCCATCAGTTTGTTCTAGACTAGATATTCTGATAGAGGCCCCAATCAGTTTTTTCTAGGCTAGATATTATGATAGGGACCTTATCGGAACCCAACTTCAAATAGGGAAAGATGGGGAAATTTCTGCATGGGTTACTTCCAAAATGCTTGGACGAGTATATTTTTTTGAGACAAGAATCATTTTCTTCGATCACATACAAGTGATGTAAGATATTTTATTTGAAATTATCGAAATATCTTTTTTTACACTTAAAAAAAAATATTCACTAAATGTCAGTAGAAAATCACTAATTCAATTTTCAGATTGATCCAGAATTCTCGTGCTATTTAAGTAAATAACACGTTCGTTCCGCAACACTGCTCCGACCCAAGTTGCTGATCAATCTCTCTAGCAATCAGCCCAAGCGAAGAATCTCACGAAGTGATTATGTAAGGTTCCCCACTTGGGTCCATTAGTAGCCAAGGTCTTTGTTCCAGGCGTCATTCACTCTACTGACACTCTTTTTTAACTATTTGCCGCCATACTTTCCTGTCCTGGCATACTTCTCTAGCTTCTTTTATGTCCATGCATTTTTTCATGCAGGCTCTCGTGTTTCTGTGACTTCTTATGTCTCTTCTAACTAGTGTCTCATTCACACATTCTAACCATTCTTTCCGCGGTCTACCTCTGGGTACGCTGCCATTTACTTTACCTTGATACACTTGTTTCGTTAGTCGTTCATTTGGCATTCTCTCAACATGTCCGAGAAAATATATTAATTTTTTTAGAATATTATTTATAATTAAAATAAGGATAAAAAAATGTGATTCATGGCAAATAGAAAAGCTTGGTATTGTAAAAGAACGCGGTTATTAACATTTTAAGTTATATTTAAATAATAAGGAGGTAGAATTGTAAAACTTGTCAATAGGCAAACCTATATAATCTCATGAAGTGTGCAATCTTCTGTTCGTTGGCTTTATGTGCCTTTCAAGTAAGTCTCTCATAAATTTTAATTAATTAAGCATTAATTATCCTACTGTTGCGGACTTTTCTTTAATTTATACACCTTAAATATACCCTCATTTATTTACTTCCAACAATAAAAATTTCCCCATAAACTTAGACGGGATATTTTTATTCCTTGCAGACAGTTTCCGCAGAAGACTCAAAGGATTGGGGGCCGAGTGCAGATATTAGACACATAGAAACTGGAAAAAAAATAATGAAGGCCGAAGATAAGCTAAAAAAACCTTTTAAGGTCAGTTGGTGAAAATAATTTTTAATTGATAAATATTTGTTTAAATAAAAATTGTCTAAATGTCTCAAATCGATTTATTCCTCTTTCTTACTAGGATGCAGTTGACGCTATGGAACAACACGGCAAGAATAGTGACGAAATAATATCTTACATAGGCAATTGTTTGCGAAAATTTCAAATCATTAACAAATACTATAAAGTCTATGATACTGCGCAAGCCAAGTGTGACAAGTGTTATGATAAATCTGACAAAACTAAGAATATTAAGGTACATACAAATTATTATTTATAGTCTATTTTAGAAAAATGTGTGATTTTTTAAATCCAATTTTATATTAATATTTTGATTTATTTAATCTCGAACCTTAATACACGGTAAAAAAAATTGAGCTGTAACAAGGATATTATTCCTTATTATAGCTAAATATTTAGTTGAAAACAAACGAAGGAATTTAGAAAGATTCCTGAATCAGCGAAAATGAATATCCTTGACCATTTTCCATATACCAGGGATATTATATAGTCAAACCCCTAATAATTATTGCTATAATACGGATATTAAGAATAAGTGTCTGAAGCAATTATCGGAAGAGCGCCGGTGCATTATGGGGGGAGCCTGCTTTAGAGGCTTCAAAAAATCGATTTTTTCGAGAATTTTTTTGGGAAAGAATGAAATATCCGATTGAAATAAAACTTCCAGGGTTTATTATAACATATTTCAACAATCTTCTCAAATTTTTTCATTCAAATACAGATCATATTATGCCTAGTAGAAGCATTTGGCCGAGGCGCCTCCACTATGCACTTGTCGGGCGGCGGGACAAATGCAGATCGCAATTTCCACCTGAAACAAAAAATCAGAAAAAATGTTATTCTTCAATACTGTAGCTTCTAGTTAAACCAAGAAAATTCAATAATGAGTGAAAAATTGAATAATTTCTAGCCAGATGAAAAAAAAAAATTTATTTTTTTGATAACAAAATTTCACTTTAGATTGTTTAAAAAGTGGGTTAATCTCAACTTTCTGAAGTTTTTTTAGGTTCAACTTAAAGAAAATTTTATACTGAATACAATCCATTTTGTCTCGTTGCGATAGGACGTTTAGTTTTTTCCCAATCTTTCCCGCCAATTAGGAAAAATCGTGAAAATGGAAAACCGAGAAATCGCGCGTCAGAGTTTTCGTATAAAAAAAATCGTAATTTTATTCAACTTACCACATAAGTATGCTAATCGGCGATTCCTGGTCCATATAGTTTCACGTACCGAAACACAAAACAAAACTGAACTCAAATGCTAGTATAGCTTGGCTCAAGCCGACTCTGCGCAGGCTCCCCCCTTATGGGAGCAGCGAAATAAAATGGCGATGGTCTAGTCGGGAGTAGTGACAGTTGAGATTTATTTTGGACAATTAAACGCTTTTTACCACTTAAAATGTGCGCGAGTGTTAATATTAAATGGAGTTTATAAGGAAGTAATAGAAATTTACATTTGTTTCGATTGTAGGCGATAACTATATTGAAATGTCAAGAAACGCGATAAAAACAACAAACTTGACCTTCAAATACATTACACGGATTTCAGGGAAATTCCTTTTCGCGATACCAGACGAAAGATTGGCTACTGTACGTTAATATATTTCTATCACAACTAAATTTTTTTCTAATCTGACGATAATACAATTATACATAATCTGTCGAAAATAATAAACTTTCGAGCTTAGCAATTTTGTCCAAATTACTGATTTACGAGAACAATTTACATAAAGTAACTAAATGTTTAACTTTTCTAGCTAAACAAAGTTTTTTAAAATATTGTATGGGGTTATTTGATACAAGAAGTGTTAACACAAATATATAAAACAAAAATATGTTTCTTTAATCGACAGGCTGCCAACAAGTGCTGCGACAAAGCTATTGCTAAATACGTTGAGGCGACAAAAGATGGTGTTGATAAGGGTGTGGAATGCGTAAAAAAATGTGATAAATTTGGAAAGGACGACTGTCTTCAGATGATTAAGAATCTCCTATAAGTGAAAGTATTGGGATAATTTTTGAACATTTACGTGCTTAACCCTTAAAATGTAAATCTTGCTGTAAAACGTTTGCATACAAGGTTAAACAAAATAAAAGAAAAATTTCAAGCTTTTTCAAGTTTACTTTAACATATTTTTTTATTTTTTCTAATCGTAATCCTCCATAATTCCTGCATCCCTTTTAAATACTTCGGTATCTCTTAAAATTATTTTAAAACTTTTATAATCCTTTGACCTATTTTGTAAAATTTCGAATCTTGTTAAAATCTTTTTGGAAAAATAATGTTTTTAGTATTGCACTAGACTTGAAGCCTAAAATAAGATAAAAAAGATTTAAAGAATTACAGTTAACATTGCACGACTTCAAATTCAGAAAACAAAGGCCTACAAATCTATAGAATTTTTAACCCGTAAAAGCAATTTTCTACAAAAAAGACGAATTCTTAACAAAATAGTTTAATTTTCAACCAGAAAGGTGAATTCTCAAATGGCTTGTTCAACTTTCAACTAAAGAAGATATATTTTTTTTTAAATAAACGAAAAGGATAAATTTTTATTTAAAAAAAATTATTTTTATCCAAAAATAGAATTTTCTAAACAATCAGTTAAATTTTCAGCTAGAGATAGAGTTTCAACCAAAATGAGGGAATCTGCAACCAAAAAGACGAATTTTCTACAAAAAAATGTAACTTTCAACCCAAAAATATTAATTTTCTACGAGAAATACGAATTTTAAACTAAAATGATTGATCTTTAACAACAGAAAAATAAATTTTTAACAAAGCAGTTCAATCTTTAACCCAAAAGTAAAATTTCCCAACTAAAATGACGAATTTTTAATAAATAAGAATTTTGCAGTCAAGAGAAAAAATTTTCATCCAAGTTGGTGAATTTTGAACCAAAGAAATTAGTTTTAGAATAATATGATGAATCTTTAAATGAAATTTTAAATCAAAAAGACGAATTTTCAAAAAAATAATTGAATTTTCGATGACATGTTAATTTTATATCAAAATAGTTGAAGTTTCACCTAATTAATGAAAAAAATTTTAATGACAATATATTCTTCAGGAGAAAGCACCTGCAAAAAAGTATTAATAAAAATACAAGAAAAATTTTTTTTAATTCAAATCATATGTTAATTATTTCGACTTTTAAAAATTATTATCAACAAACTTAACGTCCAATCAGAAAATGAAAAACATCTTTGTATTCGTCACGAAAATATCAAAGTTTTTTTTTATTGTTGTTAAAAATTTTTTCAAAGTCGTTCGTCATAAACCTACATTTTTGTGGTTCCTTATGTGGATTTAAAACGTTTATAATTAATTATAAACAAACGAAGCATCTGATAAGATACCAGAAAACCTTTTGAATTCGTCTCTGAAATATCTAGTGGCGCCTTTTTTAACCATTGTTAAAAAAAATCACGTATTTTATTTTTTAATGTTTTGTAACTGTCATAAACAAACCAAATGTCTAGTCAAAAAACCCAAAAACATCTTTGGATTCGTCTCCAAAATACGTATGTGCATTTTTGCTTTTAAACCATTTTTTAAACAATACAATAATTTTTTGATAATTTTAATTTTTATAAGATTTAAAATCCACAACTATAAAATTTGAAATGATTAAAAAATGATTTCATTGTTTAAAAAATTGTTTTAAGAAAGAACAATAGACACCTAGATATTTCGGAGAGGAATTCAAACGTGTTTTTGTTTTTTTCAATCGGATGCTTAGTTTGTTTATAATAGTCCAGGAGCTGGGTAGGATCCCGTATGCATTAAAGAGGTAAAGGATAAAAACTATGTAGTCTTATGTATTTTGACCCGCTGAATCCAATGGTACCGGTTAATTTTGCGATAAGTGCCTAGGTTTTGTTTAAAACGCAATTCTTTAAACAATTATGAAAAAATGATTTTTTTCAATGGGACAAATTTTTTTTAGATAATTTGAGGCATTTTAAGAAGAAATGGTTCCTTGTCATTTTTTTGTAAAATGCATATTTCAAAAGTTATGAATTTTTAAAGTTCAAAATTTGACGATTTTTTGCAACTTTGAATGTTAATAATTTTCGATCTATTGAATATTTTGAAAAAAATTAAAAATTAACTTATTCTTTAAGTCTTCCTCTACCTATTAACCATAAGGAATGTCGAAATAACCAGTGGGAAGCCGTTGTTATTGATATTTACAAATAGCGTGTTTTGGTGCGCGACAGCGCAGCGGCGCGGCACGGTGTGGGTGACTGTTTGGCGCTCGAGCTCGTGCTGGCGAACCCACTCGCTGAATATGCCATTCCCTCAGATTTTGGTATTCAGCAAAACATTCTTTACAAAATAATTATTACACTTATTGATAAAAATGTTATATTTTATACGTCCTGCCAATCTGGACGTCAAGTTTTTTAAACACATAAATAAAGATAAAAACGTAATATATTACGTGATACTCAATTTAATATTTTACCATATATATTTTTTATAATATAATATGCTGTATTATATAATTAAGATTATATTTGAATTTTCAAATATTTTCGCGGCTGCGCTGTCGCGCGCCAAAACACGCTATTTGTAAATATCAATAACAACGGCTTCCCACTGGTTAATCCGACATTCCTTATGGTTAATAGGTAGAGGAAGA
>NC_046666.1:1705153-1707128 GCF_010883055.1 Belonocnema kinseyi | reverse complement strand
CGGTACCATTGGATTCAGCGGGTCAAAATACATAAGACTACATAGTTTTTATCCTTTACCTCTTTAATGCATACGGGATCCTACCCAGCTCCTGGACTATAATAATTGCAGAAACAATTAAAGATAATGTAATTGTTAAAAAAAGGAGAAACAGGTGAATCTAGATATTTCGGAAACGAATGCAAAACTGTTTTTGTTTTTTCTTTCGGAAGCTTGGTTTGTTTATAATTAATTAGGAAAGTTTGACATTTATATCTGTGGCAAACTTCAAAGTTGTGGAATACATGATATATTTTAGGATTTCATAATGGTGCAAAAACGATTTATATATATACATACATTGCAGAGAGTTCCAATTACCCCAGATCCCCACTGGTTTCCGATTGTATCCACCCCAAGAGGAAACCACAGTAAATAAATTGAGTACCTTCAGAGATCAATTTACTGCTGTTATACAGGCCTCGGATCAAATAGAAGGCTTAAAGATTCACGTCAGTCCCAAAAACTATAAAAAAAGTCACCTGATATTTAGAAAAAATGGCACTTAAAGTCGCATCAAATTCTAAATGATATTTAAAAAAACAGTATCAGACACTAAATGACTAAAGAAATAACTTTATTTGTTCAGTAATATACACTGAGAAAACTGTTTGGCTGGAATAACGAAAATTTTGTTGGCTTAACAAAATAATTTTGTTGCTCTTCGTGCAACCAACTATTTCATTGGGACAACAAAATTTTTTTGTTGAGACCTTTTGTTGGCCAAACAAAATTGGTTTGTTAGCATAATCAAATTTTTTGTTCGGGCAACAAAATTATTTGTCACCTCAATACAATATTTTGTTGGTTTAACAAATTTTTTTTGTTAACCTAAGAAAATGGTTTTGCATGGCCAATCAAATTATTTTTTTGTCTCAAATAAATTGCTCTGCTGTATACACAAAATAGTTTTGTCAGTTCTGTTGAATATTTTTTATGTAAAAACATATTTTGTTTAAAAATTTAGTTTTTCTTCAGCTCCTCAACCTAATAATGTAAATTTTAGAAAAATACAAATAAAAACGATAGACAATTCAAACAATTCAGTTAGTGATTTATTTGATATTTTCTGAAAAGAACTATTATCCTGATTCGATGTTGAATTGGAGATACCTAACTGAATAGTTTTGTTGGCTCAACAAAAATTTGTTCAGGACAACAAAATAAGACTTAACAAAATAATTTTGTGTTAAGAACCAAATATTTTGTTTGGTCAACAAAATAATTTTGTCCTAACAACCAAAATTTTGCTCTGACAACAAAAATTGCTCAACAAAAGTGTTTTGTTGCGAATACTAAACTTTTTTTCTCAATGTAGCATACATCATTTTCATTGATTTTCAAATGTTCTTTGCACAATCAAAATAAGCTTTAAAGTTAAAAGAATTTTCTCACGATAGTCATTTAGCTCAAATGATTCTAAAATTGGGTTTAATATATTTATTAATACTAATAATAACTTTATTCGTTTAGCAACAGAGTGTATATAATTTTCATTGATTTTTAATAATATTGTTTGCACAATCAAAATAAACTTTGTAGCTGAAAAAATTTTTTGACGACTGTCATTCAGCTTAAAGAATTCGGAAACTGGGCCTAAAATATTTGATAAAAATAATAATAATAACTTTATTAGTATAGTAATAGAGCGCGCATAGTTCTCATCAATAATTTTCGGATATTGTTTGCACAATCAAAATAAGCTTTTAGGGTAAAAGAATTTTTAAACAATATTTATTGAGCCTAAAGGATCCTGAAACTAGCTTTAATATATTTAATAATAATATAAACCTCTTGTCTTTAGCAATATATAGTTTCCATAATTTTAATAGATTTTAACATTGTTTGCACAGTTAAAATAAACCATGAAGTTACAATTTTTTTAACAATAGTCATTCAGCTTAAATGATTCTGAGACTGGTTTTAACATCTTTAA
>NC_046666.1:1697602-1705053 GCF_010883055.1 Belonocnema kinseyi | reverse complement strand
TATTGTTTTTCACCTTCCCTCTTCTCCTCTTCTTCTGTACACGCATACTACATTCACAATGACTTTCCCTAATTTTATCATTCTAACCATTGTTCCATCCTTTTCTTCTAGATACTCTCTCTTTTCTTCCTCTAACACCACTTCCTTTCTTCCCCTGACACCATACCACCCATTCTTCTCCCTTTCATGTGCAACTTTCTTGTTGCTTGCATCTACACTCATATGCTTTCGGTCATATTCTTTCCAAGCATTTCCATTCTTTCTCATCCACCCACGTTTCACTTATCATTATCACATCCCATCTCTGCACTCCTCTCCAAAATCCTTTGTCATTGTTTTTTAGTCCTGACATGTTCCAGAACGCTACTTGTACGTCGCTCTTTTTGTGTTTATCTCCTTTATTCCTTTCATTCAGTTCCTTTTGCCGTTTTAACCCCCCCCCCCCTCCATGACCCTCACATTCCCCTTTTCATACTCTTTATCCCCTTTATTCTCTATCCGTTTATGACCGTCCCTAATTTCTTCTACTTCATCGTCCCAAATCCATATCTCTCCGTTGACCCATATCCTATCTCTGTCAATTCTTATCCTATTACCTTTACACCTCTCAGTCCATTCCTTTCACTCGATTAGCCACTTTCTTCTCCTTTCCCACCACCTCAGATCTTCTTCGATTCTTTCATTTCTTCCTATCAAAACCTTCGTTTTCACAATAACTTAATATTTTTCCTGCTCACTCCCCAAATTCGCTAAAAACATACATTCTCTGTCCTCTTTATTCCCTCTTAGTCTTCTTATCCCTTCCACTCTGACTTGCGCACCGATGTCTCTCATTACCTTCCTAATCTCTTTCTCTGCCCTTTCACTGTTCACTTTCAAACCCTTCACTATTATGTTCTTTTTTCCTTTTCGCTCTCTCTTTCCCTTCTATTCTTCTTTCAAACTCAATAGTTTGAAGTAAAAAAAGACCAGAATACAATGCTCAAAAGGTCGATTTCATGAAGAATTGACATTTTTTATTTTAAGGGTAGTTTTCAGGTACTTGCAGGGGTGTATTAAGGGTGTCAAACCCATATTTCCGATAAATGAAATTCTTTTTTGAATAATTTTTAACACGCCCCCCTACTTTCCCGTCACATTTTTCCAAACCCTAAAAAATTATTCCAAAAACTTAAAAAAAGTGATTTTCCCCATGAATTTTACATTGAAAAGATCAAGTCAAAACCGGCACTTGTTAAAATCGAAAAAAATTAGGGAATTTCTTTTTTTGAATTTGGAATGCAATTGGGAGGATCGTTGCTCTCCTAAAAAAAGCATTTTTGAGTCACTGTAATAGTCAGGATTCTGAAACTGTTATTAACATATTTAGTAGTAAAATAACTTTATTTGCTTAGCAATATAACATAAATAATTTTTTTTCTCCAAATATTGTTTACACAATCAAAATAAACTTTAAACTTGAAAGAATTTTTTAATAATAGTCATTCAGCTTAAAGGAATCTAAAACTGGGTTTAAAAATTTCCTACTGAACTGTTAAACTTGTCAAGTAAGATTATTATCAAATTTGTTTGCAACAATTTAAACTTAAAATTAGTCAACAATTATGGCTTTATATTTGACACTGTATAATTAGAGTACGAAATAATTCATTTTTGAATAATTCAGGGCTCAACATTTTTTAAAAATATAGCTAAGTATAAAAGTGAAATTTTCAACCAATAGTTTGTTTTTAACCAAAAACGATTAAAGGTTGAATTTTAAAAAAAATATATATTTTTCGCCGAATAATGTAGTTGCATTTGCAACCAATTAATTTTAAAACGAATTTTGAATTTTAATGCCAAAAAGACCAATCTTTTGAAAGGTTGTTAAATTTTTAACAAAAAAGTTCATTTACAACCAACTGGTTGAATTTTTTATCAAAAAGAATAAACTTTTAACCAAAAATAGTTGGATTTCCTTATCGAGTTTTATTAGTCCAATTTTAATTTAGGCAAGAGTTCGAGAAAAAGGAGAAGTTTCTTGAAACCATGATAAAAAGAGGAATTAAAAAAAGGGGATTGTAAACATTTTCAGCAGTAAAATGTCCAACTGTTAAGACTTGTAATGTAAAACAACTAAATCTGTGATCACAAATTTACGAAATTAGACTTTTTTAAATTTCAAAAGCTATGAATTAAAAATCTTCGTAGTATAAACATTCCAATAAGAAATTATTTAATAATATTTATTATTTAATTATATTTTTTTTGAATTAAATTTAAATTTTAGTAGTTTCATTTTGATTAAAATTGACACTAAAGAGAAAACACTTCTGAGAAAAACGAAAAAAAGGTTACTAGTTACATTTTTCTTTTAAAAAAAGTCGCATAAAGTTTCTATATTTTAAATCAGACGGAAAAAGTGAAAAAAATCACACAATCTTTTTTATTTATATTTCTTTGATATAGAATAACCAGTTATTTAAAATATTCTTCAAATTTTTTATATGGATCATATTCAATATAATTCTTCCTTCTACTACTTATTGAGAGGTTTTTTTATTAATTATATTTAAAGGATTAGAAAAAGAGGAAAAATACTCAATTCCGAAAAAATGAAATACACTTTAAAAAATTATATTTGAAGTGGAGAAAAAGTTCAAAATTTTAGAAAAGACACATCTTTCTACCTTTATTTAAAGAGAATTTTATTTAAAATAATAATGAATTGTTGAAACAATCATATTTACTAATTTGAATAATTACTAACTTACTCTAGTTAAAACACGAACCAAAAGTAGAAAATTTCAGAAAAAATGGCAACTTTCATGTATTATTCTACTATAACATTGTTATAAACAATAATTAATTTTTCAAACAATTATTTTTTTAAAATGTCAATTGATTATTGCACCGCTATAACTGGAAAGTTAGAACAAAGTTAATTCAGAAAAAACTTCGACTTTATAACTCTATTTTGAGAAAAGATTGCTTTAAAAAATATTAAACTGTTTAAATAATTAATTTGAAAAACCAATTATCTGTACAAAGTAACATTATATGTAATAGAAATCATTTCTACTGAAAGAAACCGCAGAAAAATTATAATTAGCACCAAAAAGTAGCAAAACCTAATTTTTCATTCATGGAGTTTTTTTGGGACCCCATACAAGAGACTTCTGGCGGCGTCATTTAATATTTAATTTTTTTCTATTCTGTGATTAATTATGAAGAGGAATTTGTCGGCTTAACTAGATAATATGATATTGAGCATTCAAAGTAAAAATTACAAAAAAAGTATTTTATTTTTATGGAAAAAACTTCTTAAAATTCATGGGGCTTGAGGAAAATGTTAACACCTATATTAAAAAATATATAAATAGAAGCACATTCATTTTTTGTAGATTTAAACACAATTTAGGAAAGGTACAATTTATTAGAAAGGCTTTTCCGATGGAGATAAATGAATGCAATAGAAGAAATAATTGAGTTCTGGACAAGAAACCGACAGGCGCTCGAGAACGAGTAAAAGTATTGTCCAGGCTGTGACGTCAGGTATCAAAAGTGAAATTCGAAATTTGAAAAACCCAAAAATATAGTTAGATAGCTCTTGAAAAATGAACCTGAGTCTCCATTTACAGTTTTTCTCTCGGGCTGCAAATTTTCCAGTAAATAAATAAAAACTGACTTTTTTTAAATTGAAAAAACCATGTTTTTTCACATTCAACTCGCCGTAAGTAATTCGTTTATCAACTAATTAACAAATTTCTTTTCAGTTTTATTCGTGAAACTCTAGCGGAGGCTAAAGTGTCAAAAAAGGGTCAAAAGTTAATTTCTAATGTTTTTTTTTTTAAATCTGAATGAAAAACCACGTTTTTAGACTTTCACATTAAAAAAGTGAGCGAGGAAGTTTGAGCTACGACAAACTTCAAGCGAAAGAATTTTCCGATAATCTATTGGCCAACTTTTTGGAAAATCTCAATTCGATTTGATTTTTAGTTCCATAATTACGGCGAGTTTATTACGAGTTCGCGACGCGACATAACAGGATTTTTCAGGGGACGCCGCCTGAAGCCTGCAACATCGTCCTTGCCCAATCTTTGTTTTGTCCACTCGCTCGCACTAGTGAGCGTTCCGGCGGCGTCCCCTGAAAAATCCTGTGGTGTCGCGTCGCGAGCTCGTAATAAACTCGCTCTAATTATGGAACTAAAAATCAAATCAAATTGAGATTTTCCAAAAAGTTGGCCAACACATTGACGGAAACTTCGTTGGCTTGAAGTTTGTCGTAGCTCAAATGTTTTTTTCAGTTAAAAAAAAGTCAGTTTTTATTTATTTGCTGGAAAATTTGCAGCCCAAGAGAAAAACTGTAAATGGAGACTCTGATTCATTTTTCAAGAGCTATCTAACTATATTTTTGGTTTTGTCAAATTTCGAATTTCACTTTTGATACCTGACGTCACAACCTGGACAATTCTTTTACTCGTTCTCGAGCGCCTGTCGCCTTCTTGTACAGAACTCCTCAATAAGCATTTTAAGTAGTTGAATTTGAAATCTTCATGATGACTTTTCGAAGATAGGGGGAAATTCAAAGATCTGAATTAAGACATACACTGGGATTGTACTCGTAGTTAAATGAGAAAAGTTGCTCAATGCTTTTCTTTGATTCTGTTCGAACTGAATTACAGTTGAGGACGACGCTATAACGAGTTCGTAGTTTTCACGAGTCCCTTCCCTAATTAGCATTGAAGTAACAATGCTAATTTTAAGTTATTATAGGATAGGAGTGAATTTTAATCAGACTTCAAAGTCTACTTCTGACATCTAATTTAAATTTCAAATTTTCAAATTTTTATTATTCTAAATCTTTATTGTGTTACTTCATACAGAGATGTATTCAAATGCAGAACATAGTTCACTTCCAAGAAATCATTTCTGATACACTTCAAGAATATATTTTCTTAATCTAAGAATATGAAGTATCGGATCAATAGCATTAGCCGCAACTGAGCACTATTTCTCAAACAAACAAAAATTATTTTTGAAGTTGTTGTTATATAATCTTCATTTTTTTAAATTATTAAAACACGTAAATTCTTGCACACTGTTACTTACAAATATAATCGCAGGTTTAATCGCTTTGAAAAATCGCACTCCACGAGGATTCGAACCCTACTTAAAAAACTACCCAAACTAGTGTCCTAACCGCGCACTCTACCGACTTCGCTATCGAAGCACTTGGATCTCGGTGACAAGATCTCGAGTAAGAATTTCAAGACAGTGTCGTACGAAGTCGTATGGTGAGCCTCAACCATCTGCAAACTAAACGCTGTGAAACTCAATGTTTCTTTTAAGAAAATATCTTTTTGATGATACTTGAAAATTTTTGAGAGACTTTAATATACCATTTTTTATTTATAAAAATTATAGAATTGAATTTTAATCATTTCAAAAAAGGCTCTATACTTTTGTTTTCTTAATATGTTTAAAAATGTTATAAAATATCTAACAGTAATAAACAATAAACAAAAATTCTCCATAAAATGCGCAGTTTTCAATTTATCCAACTCTTTTATTGTATAGAAAACTCTCTTACTCAATTTTTAATGAAAAATAAAATTTCTTAAACAATAATATAAAATATGTGAAAAACAGAAGTATGTTTCACTTATTTAACAAGGGACTTAACACTTGTTGTTTCTAAATATTTAAAACGCTTAAAAACGGTCCGAAGGTAATAAATAATAAAGAAAAGTTGCATATCAAAAAATTCTTTAATAACGTCAATGACAAAAAATAATGTTCTGTTATACGAAAATTTTCATAAACCGCAAAGTTTTTAATTTATCGAATTATTTTATCATACAATTTTATCATACAATGCAAAAAATAATTGTTCTTTACTTATTTTACAAAGGGCTCACTACTTTTTTCTTTAAAAATGTAATCCGCTTAAAGAAAATCTAAAGCTTATGAAAAATTAATAACTTTTGAGTTAAAAAAAGCTTTAATAACCTCAGTGACAAATAAATATTTTCTGATTTTTAAAAACCTCTGTAAAACGCACCGTTTTCGATTGATTTAATTATTTTATAGTACTTTGTAATTCAGTTTTTAATTTAAAGTAACAATTTCAAAAAAAATAATTTAAAATATATAAAAAAATTGATTGATAGTTTAAATATTACCCATTTAAAATTGTTTGATATTTTATTTTTATTTCAAGTATAAAATACTTCGAAATCAGAAGAAAAAAGAATTCTGTAAAGAAACTTTTGGTGCAAGAACTTGCAAATTAAAAGTGATAGGGTCTCGCGGTGGTCGGATGAAAAATATTTATTTGGTTCCTCTTTGCATTCTCAATTATTTTATTTGAAAAAATTTTAATTGTCAATTTTTTAATTATACTTCCATAAAATGAAATGCATGCTTAATTAACTTTTTAAAAATGGTATTGAATTCTTTTTCCTTGAATATTTTGCTTTACAAACGCATTACATTTTTTTAAATCATCAAGAAAATTTAATAATTGTATTATTAAGCATTTTTTAAAGCTTATAACTTTGTTTTATGCTGTCATATATTTATTATTTACATAAATTTTTCACTGTTGAAAAAATTTGAAATGGTTTAATTTTAAGTAGATTAATACATAAAAATAATCAGCGAAAAAAATTATAGACGCAATGCCCAAACTCTTAAGTTGATCATGAAAGTAGTTTAAATAATAAATCATGGAAATTTGATTATTATAATTAATCGGAAAGATGTTCTTAGTTGAATTTGTAAAAAAAACCGACCTTTTCCTTTTTTAAATATTTAAATTCTGATTTTTTTTATGAAAGTTCTTTAAATAATTAATTATTCTTGCAAGTTTAACAAATAACTTCGGAAAGATTCATCGAAAAAAATATCTTAGTTAACTTCATCAACAATTTGTGTTTATTATTTGAAAAATACCCTTACTCTCAATATGTTTATGAATATTGTTTAAATAAATAATAATTATTATTAGTTTACAAGTTATGGTGGGAAATGATCATCGAAAGACATTTTTAGTTCATTCCGTGAACAAATTATGCCTCTCTCTTCAAAAATAGCCAAACTATAAATTTGTTTATAAACATTTTTTAAATAATTAATAATTGTAAATTTTCAAAGCATCAGAGAAAAAAATCATTCAAAAGATATTCTCAGCTGATTATTTTAAAAAATAGAGCCTACTCGTAGAATAAAAACCAAACTCTTAATTTTTTAATTGAAATTGTTTCAATAATTAATAGTTCTTGTAAATTTACAAAAAAAAATTGAAAACAGTCATCGAATGGACCTTCCTACTTGATTTCGAAAACAAATCGACTCGTAGGATAAAGGCCAAACTTTTAATTTTTTAATTAAAATTGTTTAAATAATGAATAGTTCTTGTAAATTGGAAAAGCAACACAGAAAAGAGTCATTCGATAGATATTCTT
>NC_046666.1:1665156-1697502 GCF_010883055.1 Belonocnema kinseyi | reverse complement strand
TTGTAATTAAAATTGTTTAAATAATTATTACATCTTGTAAATTTGAAAAGCAACATAGAAAAGAGTCATTCGATAGATATTTTTATATGACTTCAAAAAAAATAACTCGTAGAAAAAAGGTCAAACTCTTAATTTTTTAATTTAAATTATTTCAATAATTAATAGGTCTTGTAAATTTACAAAGCAACGTTGAAAATAGTCATCTAATGGACCTTCCTAGTTGATATTGAAAACAAATTAACTCGTAGGATGAAGGCCAAACTCTTAATTTTTTAATTAAAATTGTTTAAATAATGAATAGTTCTTGTAAATTGGTAAAGCAGCACAGAAAAGAGTCATTCGATAGATATTCTAACCTGACTTCGTAAAAAAATTATCTCGTAGAAGAAAGGTCAAACTCTTATTTTTAAATTGAAATTCTTAAAATAATTAATAGTTCTTCTAAATTTGCAAAGTAACATGGAAATAAGTTATCACACAGACATTCTTAGTTGAGTCCGCAAACACATTGACTCTTAAAAAAGGGCACTTTCAATTTTGTAATTAAAATTGTTTAAATAATTATTACATCTTGTAAATTTGAAAAGCAACATAGATAAGAGTCATTCGATGGATATTCTTACTTGACTTCGTAAAAAAATTCAATCGTAGAAAAAAGGTCAAACTCCTAATTTTTTAATTTGAATTATTTCAATATTTAATAGGTCTTGTAAATTTACAAAGAAACATTAAAAAGAGTCATATAATAGACCTTCCTACTTGATTTCAAAAACAAATTGACTCGTAGGATAAAGGCCAAACTCTTAATTTTTTAATTAAAATTGGTTAAATAATTAATAGTTCTTGTAAATTGGTAAAGCAGCACAGAAAAGAGTCATCCGATAGACATTCTTACTTGACTTCGTAAAAAAATCAACTCGTAGAAAAAAGTTCAAACTCTTATTTTTAAATTGAAATTTTTGACATAAATAATAGTTCTTGTAAACATACAACGCAACATAGAAAATAGTGATCGGATGGCCATTCTAAGTTGATCTCGAAAACAAATTGACTCGTAGAAAAAATGTTAAACTCTTATTTTTAAATTGAAATTCTTTAAATAAATAATAGTTCTTGTAAATTTACAAAGCAACATAGAAAAGAGTCATCGTATAGATATTCTCAGTTGATTTCGAAAACAAATTGACTCGTAGAATAAAGGGAAAACTTTTAATTTTTCAATTAAAATTGTTTAAATATTTAATAGTTCGTGTAAATTGGAACAGCAACTTAGAAACGACTCATCCGATAGACTTTTTTCGTTTACTCCGTAGACAAATTCACTCGTAGAAAAAAGGTTAAACTCTCCATTTTGTAATTGAAATTCTTTAAATAATTAATAGTTCTTCTAATTATGCAAAGTAACATAGAAAGAAGTTATCAAACAGACATTCTTAGTTGAGTCCGCAAACACATTTACTCTTAAAAAAGGGCACTTTCAATTGTTTAATTAAAATTGTTAAATAATTAATACATCTTGTAAATTTGAAAAGCATCATAGACAAGAGTCATTCGATGGATATTCTTACTTGACTTCGTAAAAAAATTTAATCGTAGAAAAAAGGTCAAACTCCTAATTTTTTAATTTAAATTATTTCAATATTTAATACGTCTTGTAAATTTACAAAGAAACATTAAAAAGAGTCATATAATAGACCTTCCTACTTGATTTCAAAAACAAATTGACTCGTAGGATAAAGGCCAAACTCTTAATTTTTTAATTAAAATTGGTTAAATAATTAATAGTTCCTGTAAATTGTTAAAGCAGCACAGAAAAGAGTCATCCGATAGACATTCTTACTTGACTTCTTAAAAAAATTAACTCGTAGAAAAAAGTTTAAACTCCTATTTTTGAACTGAAAATTTTAAAATAAATAGTGTTTCTTGTAAACATATAAAGCAACATAGAAAAGAGTGATCGGATGGACATTCTAAGTTGATTTTGAAAACAAATTGATTCATAGAAAAATGTTAAACTCTTATTTTTAAATTGAAATTCTTTAAATAAATAATAGTTCTTGTGAATTTATAAAGCAACATAGGAAAGACTCATCTGATAGACATTCTTAGTTGACTCCATAAAAAAATTGACTCTTAGGATAAAGGCCAAATTTTTAATTTTTTATGTAAAATTGTTTAAATTATTAATACTTCTTGTAAGTTTGCAAAGCAATATAAAAAAGAGTCATCGGATAGACATTCTTAGTTAACTCAACAAACACACTGACTCTTAGAACTGGCTCGTTTTAAAAAGGTCACTTTTAGTGTATTATTAAAATTTTTTAAATAATTAATAGTTTAGGTAAATTTGCAAAGCAATAAAGAAGTAAGTCATCGTATAGACATTCTTAGTTGACTTCGAAAACAAATTGACTCTTAGGATAAAGGTCAAACTTTTAATTTTTTAATTAAACTTGCTCAAATAATTAATAGTTCTTGTGAATTTGAAAATCAACATAAAAAATAGTCATTGTATAGACATTCTTACATGGCTTCGTGAAAAAATTAACTCGCAAAAAAAAGCTTAAACTCTTTTTAAATTGAAATTATTAAAATGAATAATAGTTCTTGTAAATGTGCAAAGCAACACAGAAAAGAGTCATCCAATAGACACCCTTAGTTGACTCCGTAAAAAAATTGAATTTGTAAAAAAAAGGCCAAAGTCTGAATTTTTTATTTAAAATTCTTTAATTACTTAATAGTTCTTGTAAATTTGCAATGCAACATAGAAAAGAGTCATCGTATAGACATTCTTAGTTGATTTCGAAAACAAATTGACTCGTAGGATAAAGGACAAACTTTTAATTTTTCAATTAAAATTGTTTAAATAATTAATAGTTCCTGTAAATTTAAAAAGCAGCATAAAAAAGGGTCATTGTATAGACATTCTTAGTCGACTTCGTCAAAAAATTGACTCCTATCAAAATAGTTAAACTCTTAGTTTTTAAATTGAAATTCTGTAAATAATTAATAATTCTTGTAAAATTGCAAAGCAAAATAGAAAGCAGTCATTGGATAGACATTCTTGGTTGACTCCGCAAATACATTGACTCTTAAGACAAGGGCACTTTTATTTTTTCAATTAAAATTGTTTAAACAATTAATACATCTTGTAAAATTGCGAAGCAACATAAAAAAGAGTTATCGTATAAACATTCTTACTGGAATCCGTAAAAAATCTGGTTCTTACAAAAAAGGTCAATTTTAGTTTTTTAATTAAAATTGTTTAAATAATTAACAGTTTATGTAAATTTTCATAGTCAAATAAAAAATAGTCATCGGGTAGACATTCTTAGTTAACTTCGTAAACAAACTTACTAGTAGAAAAAAGGCCAAACTCTTCATTTTTTAATAAAAATTGTTTCAATAACTATCAGTCTCAGAAACAAATATGCGTCACTGCTCTAAAAAGTTACATTGGTAATACCATCCACACTAGCTAGTCTCACCATTCTTTGAATTTTTAATTACAACCTTAATCTCGAAGGTAGGCATTCTCATTTCGCCACTTTCAACGGGATTTTGTTTGTCTACTTGGTCTAAATCAAAATTATTAAAATATTGATTAATCTTAAGATTGTGAAAAAATGCTCTCTGGCTCCGTTGAGATATGAGTCCAGGTCCTTCAGATTGGTAAACCATCAGATAAGCAATCTGAAGGACCTGGGCTCATATCCCAGCGGAGCTAGAGAGAATTTTTTTACAATCTTAAGATTAATCAATATTTTGATAATATTCATTTAGACCAAGTAGACAAACAAAATTAATATCTCAAACTATTCATTATGATTATGACAATCTGCAGGGTTTCAATTAAAATTATGAATTACAAAAATAATTAGTTTATTAATTCTGTTTGTTTAAAGAGACTAGAAAAGATATTTTTGTTAAGTTTAATTGCCTAACTAATTATAATGATTTACATAGTATAATAGAACATTTTTACTTGTGAAAAAAAGAGAAATTTTAATCGTAATCTTTTTTCTTTATAATGAGTCACATATAAAACATTTATAAAGATGACTAATTTTCTCTTGATTACTTTTGATTAAAACCAAGGTGTATGGTAATTCTTCTATTCAAGGTCGTACTTGTTTTGTTCTTCCGCAAATTTAATTATTGCATTTTTAGTGACATTTTTCATGATTGAAATGAAAACTACGACCCTTATCAAAAATGATCTATGAAAAATTGGTAAACCTTTTCTGATAACAAAGGAAGAATAACAAATTTGTGGACACTTTATGGGTGCACAATTTTTGTCTATAAATTTGTTCTTATGTTGCATCGTTTGGCAGTGAAACGGAATTTTGGTAGTTTAGTTGGTTTTTCAGTAGATAAAATTAGAAATAATGGTTGAAACTTTCGCCAGGTTTGTGAACATGCTTTCAAATCCCCACAACATTAAAGATTTTTACTTACATAATAACGTAATTAACATGAATAAAAAATTCAGAAAAGTGTAATTAAACGGAAAACAATTTTTACAATAATATTGTATAGAAGATCACATAAAGATCACATAAAGGTTTCCATACAATTTTAAGGTACAATATTCATGCAAGAAATTTATGTTATAATAATAAACGATTGCCTGCTTTGAGAAGAATGCAAATCACCGTTTCTTGTTGCAGAGGCTTGTTGTAGTCTAACCGAGCCTTCTTTTCTTGGCAGGTCTAGGGCTTCTACTGACAGGTCTCATTCACAGTTTGGGCCTTCTTCTCCTACCGTGTTATCTTTTTGAGCCAGATCAAGATCTACTACAATAAGGCCTCAATCTCCAGCTGAGCCTTTATCTTCTTTAAAGCCTTAACTTCTTGGCAGGTCTCCTCCTGCCAGATCTCATTCTCTAGTTGGACCTTCTTCTCCCTTGCGTCCTCTTGGAGTTAGCCCAAGGTCTTCTCTTGCCAGGAATCATTTTTCGGTTGGGCCTTCTTCCCCTTGAGTCCTCTTGGAGTTAGCCCAAGGTCTTCTCTTGCCAGGAATCATTTTTCGGTTTGGCCCTTCTTCTCCTGCTATCCCATCTCTTCGAATCAGGTCCAAGTTTCTTCCTTGCAGGCCTCAATCTTGCCTCGGCCTTAACCTCCTGATGTGCCTCTTCTTCGAGTCAGGTTCTGGTCTCCTCCTGCCAGACCTCATTTTCCGGTAGGGTCCTCTCCTCCTGCCGAGCCTTCCTTCCGTGGCAGGTTTAGATATTCTCCTATCAAGCATGGTATCGTTTTCTTCTGACCAAGGTGTCTTAAAACTTCGAGAATTAACGAAAACTTGGATAGGTCCTCATTCAAATAAATCTATTACCTTCCATTATAGATTAGGAGAATGTTAAAAATGTAATTCCTCACGAAAATATGTCATGAGGAAAATTATTACACGCTGATAATGATTTATATCATTTTCAAATAGGGGATACTTCTCTTCAGTAGATACGATTGGGGTTTACAATACTAAAATTGCACAACAAAAAATCATTTACCCTCTGTGTATGCTAAGTTTATCATTAATGTTAATTACAGAAGTTTCAAGGGGTTAAAAGTCCACAAAATCAAACACCAGAACTCTTTTGAAGTATTTATAGGAACAGAAACAATTATTAGGGTTTCATAGCCCCTGGCGTAAACCCTTATAGTTAAAGTCGGGTGCCCTTTCAATCCGTCTTGCTAGTTTTCAACGAGAGGAAGTGAGGAAAAATGAGGGAAGGGAAATCGGGGGATATTAAAGAACTTAGGAAAGGGAAAATAGGGAAATTGGAGATGGGGAATGAATGGAAGGAGCAACAGGTGAAGTGAGGGAAAATTAAGGAAGGGGCATTAGGGGAAATGCAGTAAAGTGTAGGGAGGGGTATTAGGAGAAATCGAAGTGAAATGACGATATAGTAAGTGAGGGGAAATTATGGTAGGGTAAGTAAGGAAATTGTGGGAAAGTGATTAAAAATAATGATAGGGGGTTAAGAGAAGTAGGGGTTGGGAGTCGCAGGGATGAAAAATAAATACAGAGGAATTAGGGGCACTGAAGTGAAAAAAGAAGAGGAAAAGTAATGAAAGTGAGTATTGGGAAGGTAAGGGAACTGATAGGAAATAGGGGTGTAGGATAAATGTAGGGAGAATTAAAGAAAAGGAACTATAGGACGTGAGGAGCCATCAGGTGGATGGTATAAAGAAAGTAATGGGAAATGTTGGATAGAAATTGAGGTGTTATGAGAGGAAATTGGGGAGAAGAAGTGGAGAAAGTGAGTGAAAGTAATTGGAAGTATGGGAAATGATTGTATTTTAGAGTTAGTAAGAGCAGGAAATAGATAAAGTGGAGTGTTAGCTGGTGAATTGAGGAAAAGGGTAAGTAGACAAGAAAAAATTTGAGGAAAGGAGAGGGCGAAGGATGAAGTGATAGGAGAGGAAATTAAGGGAGAGAGATAGGAAAGTATGAGATATTCAGTTTTAATAATTCCGGCGATATTGAATAATTTTGTTCGTATTTCTCCTTAAAGTATTTTAAATCTTTTTCTATTGATTTAAAAATAATAAGTTGAAAAAAGTTTACTCTTCTATTCCAACGAATAACAAAAAGTGCAGAAATAACGAACTGCATGTCTCAATTATTCTAATAATATTAATTTTTCTTATATTTTGTTAATGTGGGTTAATTAAAACATCAGGTAGTTCCATACTTTGATGTTTATTTATTAAAAATAATGTATATGTTTATTACTTTTTTTATTCTTCAAGTCATTATAATAAAAGCCAAATATTGCTTGCAATTTATAGCTGTCCGCTTATGCATATATTGCACATATTTCGGTTGGTGTTCAACGTTTAGTGGCATAGTTTAAATTCTGCTTACAAGCAATGCACGTAGTGCTTGTCAACCCATAATTCGCCACCCTATCGTCAGCAACCTACGACATACCAATCCGGCGTACTGAAGTTTGTTAACATAATTGCATACTTTACGTTTAATTTTATCACTTAATGCAAAAAAGCCAAAAACCTTCCTACTCCATTCTGCTTTTCTGTTTTTCCCTTCTTCTCCTTCCCTCTTCTAATTCCTATCACTTCCTCCTCCCGTTCCCGCTTCTTTCTTCCTTGTCTATCTGCACCCACTTCTCCTCCCTTCCTACTCTACATTTCCCCTTACGCCACGACTTCCCATACTTTCTCTCCCGCATTCTTACCCCTCCATACTTCCTCTCGCCTAATTTTTATTCACTCTCCTCGATGCCTGCTCTTTTACTCAACGGGCCTCTGTACCACTCATCAACCCTATCTCTTCCCTTACTCCTCTTAAGTCCACTTTCAGGAAAAAAGTACAACAAATAAACGGATGTCTAAAAAATATAAGGTTTTCTCCACGAGGCTAATAAACCCTAAAATCAAGAAATTAATAATGAATTAAAAACAACACACTTCGAAACCTCTTAATTCAAGTGAAAGAAACAAAATTTCCACACTCGAATCCCCTCTTTGCTCTCCCCTTTCTGTCACTTTTTCCCCTTATTTCGATCACTTTTCCTCACGTAAGTCCCCTCTTCTCTCCTCTTTACATATCTTTCTCTACTGACCCTCCCTACTTCTTATCCCTTCATACTCACTCTCCCCTTAGTTACTATTTCACCTGTTCCTCGCCTATTTGTCCGTACTTTCCCTCCCTTTCCGCCCCACATTTCCTCTATCGCCTTAGATTTTCATACTTTCCCTCTCCACTTTTTATATTTTTACACTACACCTTTCCTAATTCTTATTTCTTCTCATCCATTTCCCCTCTTTCGCCAAATATATAGTCTCCCGGAAAAAATTACAACAAACGGATGGACTTCCGACCAAATGAATGAAAAAGAAAGCAGCCTCCAAATCTTCATTTTTCCCCTTTTGTCACTTTTTATTTTTTTCCTATCACTTTAAAAATTATTTATAAGAAAGTAAAAAGAGACAAGGCGAGAGATAAAAGAAGGAAAGGGATTTCGAGGTTGCCTACTTTTTCTTTCGTTGCTTTAGTTTTCTTTGACCGCTGGTTAGGGACAACTTAGGAACTAGGAAAAACTCTGGGAATTTTTTTGTCCTGGAAGATCATTCAGAAGTCAGAGATTTCTAAATAAAAAAATCGCGAAAATAAAGAAATTCCGGCGAGAAGCACTTTAACGGTCAGAGAAAAATTTGAACTGTCACAGTCACTTTTAGTCACTTAAAACACTTTTTACTCGCTTTTTTAAGGTAATGACGACGCGGTCCCTTTTTAAATTGAATGGAATACTTTCTTCAATTTTCCTTCAATAAATTCAGGTCTACATCTACTTACGAACTTTCCTTAATTTTTCTCAAATATCTGGGTATTTCAAAAGATTTCTGAAATTGTAAAATAAATTTAGTAATTTTCCAAGAATCTTTAAAATTTAAGGCACTTAAAAAAATTCCAAGGCATTTCAATAGATTTTAAAGGATTTGAAACATTTTAGGGCACTTTTCAATGTTCCAAAAAATTTTGAATTGATTTTAAAATTTGAAGGGATTACAGGGTATTCTTAAGATCTTGAAGTATTTTTTTAATATCTGTAAATTTTCAAGAGCTTTAAAGAGTTTCAAAACATTTCAAAAGATTTCAAAGTATTTAAAATATTTTCGAGCATTTTTAAAAACTCTAAGGGTTTTTAAATATATTTTAATAATTTGAAAAGATTTGAACGAAATTGAAATATTTTTGGTTATGGTAAAAAAATCCGTAAAATTTTCACCAAATTTTTATAATTGAAACGAATTTAAAAGAATTTAGCTTATTTTTCAAACATCTAAGGAATTTGAAACAGCTTAAAAATTATTAAGGGATTATCAAAGGTTTGAAGGATTTAAGAAAATGTCAAATTACTTCAAAGTCTTTGAAATATTTTAGGGTTTTCTAAAAGATTTAAAAAATTTTGTTATTGATTTCAATAAATCGAACGGATTTCAAAGAATTCTAAATTTCTTCTTAAATTTCTTGAAATCCTCTCCAATTTTACTCGAGTTAATACCAATTGTTGGTATTGATAAAAATTTTATTCAATTCATTTTAAGTTTCTTAAATTCAGCTTCAATTGTTTTGAAGTCTTGAGAATTTATCCTCAGTTCATTAAAATTCAAAAGTAATCCTTTCCAGTTTCATCGAATCCTTTTGAATTCTTTTAAATAAGAAAGAACCTTAGCCAAATGGTTAATGCACATTAGAGATCTTATGGCTTAGAAAGTATTCACTTTTTTCGGTTCAAATAGGTCACTTTATCTTTTTTTAGGGAAGTGAGGGTTGAGTAAGTAGGGAAAATGAGATTAGGAGAAGCACCAAGTGGGGAACTGTAAGGGTGAAGAAGTGAAGAGAAGAGATGTTAGGGGTATTTGTGGCACTATGAGGAGGGGATGTAGGAGTGGGAGAAGCATGGACATTGAGGGGAAGTGAAGAAAAAAGTAAGAAGTGGGATAGTAGGGAAAGGGAGGTTGAAGAGGGCAGGAAAGGAGAGAAGTCCTGTGCAAGGAGGGAAAGTAGGCGAAAGAAGGGAAGGTGTTCCAAGAGACTTTAAACACTTTGAATAATATAAATAATAATGGGTAGGGAAAATGAAAAAATAGTAAGGGAGAGATCGGGGGAAATTCTGGACGTTTTGAAAATAAAGTATTTCGACCATCCTCCTCTTACATGCTTTCCACTAGGGGAAGTATGAAAAGTAGAGGGGTGGAAAATATGGGAGAAGGTTTATGCAGAGTAGACGAAATGCGGAAATAAAAGAAGAAATGTTATGAATGGGTGAAGCTTGGAGAAGTATAGGACGTGAGAGGTGTGGTAGTAGGGAAGCATATTAGAAAAGAGTGTAGGAAAGCAGGATGGGAGGAAGAGTGAAGTGAGTGGTGGGAAAATAGAAGAGGGTTAGAAACAGGAGTGAAGAATAAGATCGGATAGGATTGGATAGGATGGGACAAGAAAGAAAGGATTGGTGAGAGAAGGGAAAATTTGAGAAGCAGGGGGAAATTTGGCATCAATCCGATGTCGGATAATTTTTATAGGGAGACGGATTCAGGAACACATTCACAACTTTAAACATAGTTGTCTAAAATGGTTTGCAACTTTTTTATTTAACTTAAGATAAGAACTATATTTCTGGTATTTACTGCAGATTTATTCTGAATGGAATTTCTAAACTCTTGTATCTCGTGAAAATAAATAAAAGAAGTTTGTGGAGGAAAAGTTGGCGGGAGCTGCTTTGAAACGACCTCAATGGTTGCTTTTATACCTTGTATAGCTTCATGAATCTCCATTGAAGCAAAGCTCGTCTTAGCTTTTGTCATGAACTCTTGTCCTTTTGTGGAAACTTGTAAGCCCCTAAATTCTAAAGAGACTAAATGCATGAATTCTTGTCAGGAGTTAACTGCATTTAACCACAATAGTTGGATTAAGAGTTAAGGTCTGCTCACTCGTATTTAATTATCTCCAGAAACAAAACCAGAATGAAAACAGCAAAATACAAATGCAAGAAATACATTTTATGTCACTAAAAATTAATAAAAAGAAGCGCGACTGACCCTACAAAAAAGGGGTTTGTAGCCTATTGTGGTGCTAATTTTCCCCTCGCCTACTAACTATCTCTTCCTTTACTCCATGTCTCCTCCCTTCATTCCCTTCTTTTCTCTTCCCTACCCTACTATCCCTCTCCTCACTTTTTCCAATTCTTCCTACTCTACTTTCGCTGATTTCCCCTTATTTACTACACTTTGCCTCACTTCCCCTTCCCACAGTTCCATACTTCCTCTTTTACATTTAGTCTACTTCTCCTCTTTTCTCACCCTTTCTCCTACATCCCCACTCCTCACTTCTTTATTTGGGAAATTTTTTTTGAAAAAACTAGTTTATCTTTGCAACAGGCAGTTCAATTTTCAACAACAAAAAATGAATTCTGAACAAAAATGGTAATATTTCATATTTAAATGAAAGAAAATTATTTTTTTAATCAAAAACAGTTTAATTAAATAAAATAATAATAATTTTAACAAAGTAGTTTATTCCTCAGAAAAATTCGATCAATTTTCAACCAAACGCTTGATTTATTAAATAATGAAAAAATAACTTTTGTTCAAAAATGTAATAAGTGAATTTTGAGTTAAAATTATTAATTCTCAATAAAAAAACAACGTATTTTATACTAAAAACAAAAGATAATTTTTCTACAAAAAATACTTACCTTTAACAAAATAATTACATTTTTAACCAAAAAGTTAAATTTTCCATCAAGAAGATTAATTTTCACAAAAAAGAAATACGCCTTTTCAAGTAAATAGTTGAATGTTTAAACTCAAAGGGACCATTCTTTAACGAAAAACTGAATTCTACTCATTCCGAAAAATTAGGAGAGCTGGAAAAGGGGATGGGCTAATCGTCCTAAAAATTCGAGACTAGCCAAATTTATCATACATCGTTTACTACTCATCCCAAATTTAGGAATGATGAGAGGACAATTCGTAATTTTTAATAAAAATTTACGAATTTTATTATTTTTAAACTTAAATATTCAAGCTAAAATCACGAATTTTCTACAAACTTCATGAACTTTAACAAAATACATCAATTGTCAACTAAATAGCTATATTTTAACTAAGAGGAATAATTTTGCAATACTAAATAAGAGTTTCGATTAAAAAATATGATTTTTCAACCAAATACATATTTAAATTTTCAGCTCAAAATGATATATTTTTAACCGTCAGTGGAATAGCTAAATTTTCAATTCAAAAAATTAACTTTTCAATGAAGAAATGAATTTTTAACTAAAATGATGAATCTTGAAATAAAAAAATTAAATCAAAACAAATTCATTAATTTTTTGACCAGTTAGCTGAATTCTTTAGCAAATTTTTTATCCAAAATAAGAGTTTTCCACCGCGTAGGTAAATTTTTAACCCAAAAATGTAAATTTAAAAAAAATGCAACTAAAACAGATTAATTTAAAAGCAGAAAATTTTGCTTAAAAAAGGAAGCTAAAAACAATTGTTTAAATCAATTTTCATCATTTTCTGTTTTTTTATAAATAAAATTCCGCTTTTTCACGTAATTAAAAACTAATTATTTCGCTATGAATTCTACCTCTGAATCGATTAAATTTGATAATTTTTTAAAGGAATCTAATTAACAAATGCATTATTTGGCTATTTTGTAGCACTTAAATTTTTATCTTTTAAAATGATCAACTGTTAACAACAAATTTTTAAACTTTTTTGTGACACTTCGATAAAGATCCTTTGTTGTTCGAGTTATTAATAATTTAAACAACGTAGACGTACACAGAATATAACACAGAATTTTAACAAGTAATTCAGTTTTTTTTTTAAATCATCTATTTTTATCAATTGTGAGCAAGAAATTATTGCTAAATAAATTTTAATTTATTTCACATAAAAAAACTATTCTGATTAAAAAAATAATTAATTGAATGTGAAAAATTGTTTATTGCATTGTTACTAACAATAACAATATCGGATCCTGATCAAAATGTCTAAAAAAAAGTTAAAATTTTGTTAATAATAGCTGATTACATTTAAACAAAGTTTAAATGTTAAAAAATAACCAGAGAATGAATTTGTTGAATAATTTTATTTAAACAATTATTAAATGTTAACGATTTATAGTAAGAATTCGTTGCTAAATACTGGGTTGTTAATGTTGCAAAATAAGGGATTTTTATTTAGAAATACATAACATGATGAAAATTGTTAGAATCAATTGTTATTAACAATAATAATTATTTATTGTCACCGAAATGTCCTTAAAATGCAGAATTTATTTTTTGGTAATATATTTCAATGAAAAAATTTAATTTGTATATTCAGAAAAAGCTAAATAGTGCATTTGATAATTAATTTGTTTAACAAATTTTCAAGTTTTATTGGATGACTAAATATGATATTTAAGTCTCAATGTCACGTTACAAATGATCAATTTTGTAGAAAAATTTTTTTATTCCATGATAAGTATTTGTCGTGGATAATTGTTTATTTGTTTATAAAGTAACAAATTATTTATTAACTTTCATTAATTCAACTAAAAAACTATTTTTTACCATAAATTATTCACATATAGTAAAAACCAAGTCATGAATCGCCGCTAATCTCTGAGAAACCTTTTTTATTCACTTACTTGTTTATAACAAATTCAATAAACTTTTAAAAACTGACTTTGCTATAATATATATTTTTTGGATAGTTACTTTATGTTTTCTAGTTATTTCTATATTGATGTAAGTAATTACAAAAAACGGTAGGCTTCAAATGTGAAAAAATTTTTGAAAAGTGTTTTAATGAAATACAAATAAAATCATTGAAATTTTTCTTAAATATTTTTAAATTTCAACTGCTGCATAAAAATTATAACTTTGAGGTAGCAAGTACCTAAAATTTTAATATAGACTAGCTTTCGAAAAACTTTAATAAGAAAAATGATTTTTTGTATACAAATAAATATTCATTGACACCATTTGTTTATACTATTTGTTATTAACAATAAAAATAGTTAAATTTTTGTCGAAATTTTTTATAAGAATATCAGGGATGAGGTCAAGGTAAAACAGTTAGAATAAAAAAAATATTTCTTCGAAAAAACATGTACAGCTGCGTAATTATTTAATTAATTGTTTATAACACTTTTTTATTTCATTGTTAGCTAAAAATAATGATTGCAAATCAGTATTAACGTGCTTCCGACACAATTTATTGTAAGAAACCAACGTTTTCACAAATAGACGTTCCTGGAGGAATTGTTTAACATCTTTGTTATAAACAATTCAATATATTTGTAAAAAAATAGTTAATTATATTCCCTGTTAGTAATCATAAATCTATTACAAAATATAAGATATTTTATGTGAGAAATCATTGTTTTCAACATTTGCGAATTTTAATGAAGTATTTGTTTACTTAATTTGTTTATAAGATAGAACTTTTACAGCAAATTAATTATTTTTGCTTTTTAAAAACATGTTCATTAATTTTGATTAACAGTGAGTTTTGTCAAACAGTTCTCTTTTAGCTCAAAAGTAATATTTTATAATTTAATATTTTTTTCTCTAGAATGTTTAATATATTGTTGAATAAAAAATTCAGTTAAAAATTTTTTTAATTACTTTGAAAGTGCGCGGAGTAATAAGCGCGTGAATTTCTCCTCGCCTTCACTATATTGTTAATTAAAAATATACGCACAGGTCTGACAGAGTGTAGGCTTTCAGTATTTCATTAGAACGTCCTCCCAAACCCTCTCCCGATTGAAGGAAATTTATTCCAATTTTATCGCTAATGGTGTTAAACTCCACTCCTCTTCTTTTATTTATCTATTAAAGAGTAATTAATCAGATATTTGTATGTTAATTAAAAATTGAATTAATGAGAAAGTATGTTAATTAAAAATGATTTTTTAAATTGTGTACTATATAAATTAGCAGGAAAATTTTTTTTCTTCTCCACTTTCCTGCTTAATTTTCATATCTTTAAAATTATTTCTGTCAAATCAGGCAACAATAATGGCTATAATTTGATTCTCTGAAAGGTCATGGTGCTTAAATAGAGCGTCTATTTGAACGTTTTAAGCCAGAAAAAAATGCCTCCAGCAGAAATGCTAATTTGCCTGGACATGATCAAAGTGAAAAAAAATATTAAAAGCTACTTTAAGAGATTAAGAAATCTGGTTTTAATCATCTGTTATATAGAATGTATTTTTATACAAATAAACCTACTAACTGTCCTTTTGTTCAATATTTCTTGCAGATTAACCTGATCATAGAGACTGAAAGATTAATGAGAAGTGCTGCTAAAAAGTAGATGTACAGTCAAGTTAAAAATGACTTAGTCTTTAACTTGATTTATAAAATGGACAAAAATGCGCATTGATTAATTAATTTCCTTCTTATACTTTTCCTCCTATACTCCCTCCAAATTTCTCCACTTCCCATTTCCCCCTACTTTCCCACCCCACAATTCAACCTTTCCTTTCCCTCTTTTTTCCAACTTCCTTCTCATCCAGTTCCCGCTCTCAGCTCTTACCCTACTTTCCCCTAAATCTCTCCTCACTTCACTTACCCCCTTTTTAACCTCCCTTCCCTTATTAACCTACTCTCACGCCCTCTAATTTTCTCATTTCCTAATTTTCCTCATTTCCCACATTTCCTCTTACTTCGCCTCCCCCAATTTATCATCGCTCCTCCTGCTTATATCCCTTCATTTCTCCTACTACCCCTTCTTTTATTTTCCCTCACCTCCCCAACCCTTATTTCACCTCACTTTAGGTATTATTTCTAATTTGTATTCAATTTTAATTCACGAAATCTCATTCTATTCCTTGAATTGAATTCTCCTTTTTCATGTTTATTGTTTTCTTTATTTCCCATTGTCTTACTCTAGTTACCCAACCCCTTATTTCTCCTCATCTTACTCGATTTTCCCTTAATTCCTCTACTTTTACCTCCCCTTATTTTCTCCCCTTACTTCCTTCCCTTTTTTCCTCTAAGCCTTTCTCCTCATTTTCCCTTACTTCACCTCTCCTCATTTCCCATAATCTCCAGCCCTCGCTTTCCCTCCCCCGCTCACTTTACCACTATTCTCACTTCCCTTATTCTCCCTGAGTTCTCCTCACATTCCAACCCATCATTTCCTCTCACTTCCGCCAGTTCATCTCTTATCAGTTTCCCTTGCTTCCTCTACTTTCCATCCTATAATTTTCCCTCACTTTCTCTTTGTTCGACTTTTTTAAAAAAAGCAACTACTTTCTTCTTGATTAAAAAATTTCCGGTACAGCTATTAATAGTACAAAAAAATATGAACAATTTATCTCCATGCATTTTTTCGTTATCAAAAAAATTACTAGAGTTTTAGCAGTTTCTAAATCTAAAAAAGCAAAAGAAAATGAACATTTCAAGTCAAACAATGCACGATATGAGAAAAAGTCAAGACGGCAAAAACGTTACCTTTTGAAGGCCCTATAAGATTGTCATAACAAATTTTGGAACTTTTTAAAAAAATCAAAATTTATGTGAAAACCAACTTTTCCTAAATAATTTAAATAAAAATATTATGCAATTTATATGGAAGTGCTGAACATAATGTAGAAAAGTTAACACTTTAGAAAAAATTGAGTTAAAATACGAGATACGTGATGAGAATTTATTCTTTAAAGCCGAAGGAGATTTAACAAAAGAGAATTAACAATCAAGAAATTACACTTGTCGATGCTTTGACCTTTTATTTTAAAAGTTTTGTGCGCAAATGTGGGAGAAATACAAAACCGAGCATTGGTCTTTTTAGATAAAAAAAATCATTCTTATGAATAACAAATTTCTCTTTTATTGTAGAAAAGTATTTTTTGTTTTTTAAAAATTGATCTTTCTTGGCTGAGGATTAATTCTTTTTCGAAAATTAAACTGTCTTTTGAAAAATGCTTTCTTTTGGTATAAAAATTGTACTATTAGATTAAAAATCCCTCTATTTAGTTGACAATTTTTTTCTTCATATTTAAAGTGCAACTATTTGGTTAAAAATTCTTTTTTTTTAGAAAACTATCTATTTGCTGAAAATTAACTTTTCAGTTTGATTATTTAACTGTTGGAAAAACCCCGTTTTTTGGCTCGAAAATTCAACTATGTGGATAAATTTTACGCATTTTCCTTTGAAAATTCTACCATTTAATTAAAAATTCATCTTTGTATATCAAAAATTTTAATCTTTGGAAAAAAATCAATTTCTCTGTAAAAATCTTTCTATCTATACAGAATTATTCTTAAACAACTAAGACACAATGAGTTTTTTTAATAGTTAAATTTTCATCCAGATATTAATTTTCTACTAAAAAAAAAAATCTTCAAGCAAACTAATTTTTTTTCATTATGGAATTTTCGACGAGTAGATTAATTTTTAACCAAAAGATATAAGTTCTCAGCGAAACATATATTAGTTGATATTTCAAACAAAGCAGATTTTTATTTTAAATAAACAATAGTTGAAGTCAACCACAAAAAGAAACAAATTTTCAGTAAAATATTTGAATTTAAACTAGAAAATATAAATTTACAAAAAATAGAATAGTTGAATTTTCAGCCACAAAATTTGTTTTCAACAGCAATAAATATATTTTTCACCTAAAAGGCACAATCTAGTATTAAATAGTTGAATTTTCAGTTAAAAAATTATTTTTGAATAAAAAAAACTAGTAGTACGATTTCATCGAAAAAGAAACATTTTAATTTCTAATGAACAAAAAATAATTTTAAACAACCATTTTCAGCTAAAATCAAGAATTTTTAACCAGCAAAATGAATTTTTAACTAAGTATTCCAACTTTCAACCGATTAGTTGAATTTACGAATAAAAATGATCCATTTTCAACTAAAAATTAAATTTTTAGTTGAAAAACAAATTTGTAACAAAAAATAACCGAATTTTTAACATCTTCTTCATTCTGCAATCAACGAAGTGAATTTTTTACCAAATCAGTTTAGTTTTCAAATAAAAAAGACAAATTTGAAAAAAATTGAATTTTTATGTAACCAAAAAAATCTCTTTTTGAAAAAAATTCTTCAATTTCTTACAAACCAGATAAATTTTCAACCAAAAACCTGAATTTTTAATAAAGAAAGTTAATTTTTTATCGAAAAAGTACATAAATTTTAAACTAAACACATGATCAATTTTCTTACAGGAAACGAAATAATTAAATTTTGAGTTAAGTAAGTTAATTTAATGAAAAAAATTTTTACCAATAGTTCAAACAAATTTAGATAGGAATGGTGTTGTTGAAATTTTTTGTTTTTAAATATAAATGAGACAGTAACAAAATGAAACATTTTTTATAATAGTTTTGATACTACGTTGCTTGAAATTGTGTCCTTTCTTTTTTCCTTGCAGGAACAATTCTTAATGCGCTGAGAGTGCTACTCCACAGGGGAACTCAGAACACTCTTGACCTCCTGCAAGCTTCGAAGAAAAACCATTTTCATTCAAATTGATCAAAACTCAAGCTGTTAAAATCTAAAAATAAAGATTCACTTTTAATGTTTCTTAAAAATTGAACATTAAAAATTACAGTTAAAGTGTAAATATAAATATATTCAATTTTTTAAATTACATATAAATGATTAAAGTCGTTCTAAAATTCGAGATGTTATCGTAAATTCTCTTTCCTTTATACTAAAGCAATGTTGATGGGTTCTGGCACCCTCATTAGATTAAGATTGGTGCTTAATGAAATCAGTCAAGTGCTTCAGAACAAGGGTCGTGATTGTTAATTCCAACAGCCTGAATGCCTCCAGCTTTCGAGAAACGCTTCCTCGCTCCATTGTATATGCATTATACCTATAGACGGAAAACGAATTAAGCCTTTTGCAGGCGACTATTGACACTTTTTCACACTTTTTCACGCTTTTTTACACTTTTTTACACTTTTTCACACTTTTTCACACTTCTTCACACTTTTTCACACTTTTTCACACTATTTGAAACTTTTTTTAATGCTACATTTTGTTCCTGTCCTCTTCTCACTCCCCTCTTCTCACTCTCCAACTTTCCTACTTCAGCCATTACGTCCCCTCCCTTACTCGCCCGGACTACCCTAATAACCTTCTCTTCACTTCACTTACTGGCCTCCTTCACATTCAATCATTTTTTCCACTTCCTCTCAATTATACTACTTCCCCTCACTTCCTCTACTGACCCTCACTTCATCACCCTCAGTTCCTCTACTCTTCCCTTTATTTATTTCCTTTCCTTCTCCGCTCATTCTTCCTTATTTCCCCTCCCTCCCTTTCCATACTTCCGCCTTATTTGAGCTCACCAGCTCTACTTCCAATCCATCACTCTTCGTTCCCCGTTCACGCACATAACACTACATACTATCCCTTCACTTTCATCTAAAGCCTCCTTTACTTCGAATACTCTTTCACTTTTTCTACTAACCCTGAACTTATTTTACCTCAGTTCCTCTACTTTCTTCTCTGCTCATTATTCCTCACTTTCCCTATCCTCATTTTCCGTAATTCCCCTCGACTTATTTTCCCTACTTTTCATTTATTTGAACTTACCCCCTCTACTCTTCAACTCTCGTTTTCAATCGCTGCCCTACTTCCCTTTCTCAGCCATCACTTTTCCTCCCTCGATTCCCCTACTTCCCCTACATCTTTTGAATTTTCTGAACTATTGTAAATGAAAACTTGTAAATAAAGAATTTTAATAAAAAATTGTATATCTAAAAGAGAAATCTACATTGTAAATTATTCTTTAATAATAAAAGAAAACACTCTGTTCTTCATTTTTTTACAACAAATTTTGAAAATGAGGAAAGAATTCTATTCAGAACTCGTTGACCATATTGAATCTGTTTCAATTTCTATCCGAAATGGTTGGCTAAGGAACTTGAATTTCATTTTAAGATATTAAATGATTGTGCTAAAGGAATATCCAATGTCAATTTTTTCATAAGTTATCGTGTTAAAAAACTCAGACAGACCGACAGACAGAAACATTCGTAAAAACCTGTTTTCGGATTTAGGGTTTTTTTTTATTTAATCTTGAAAATAGCATTAAAAACATAAAAAATCAGATTTTTTCTAAATCCACACACGAAACGAAAAAGATATTAAAACACAAAAAGTTGTGATGAGAATGTGGCCAGACAGCGGGCAGATTTGTTTTTCGCATGCAAATGCACAATTTCTGTCTACTTATCTTTTCATATGTTTTGCATAGTTTGACCGCAAAATGTAATTTTTGATTTTAAAATATTTTTTCATGTTGTCAAAATTTGAATTTTTGATTTTTCATAAAAATTCAAAAAGTTGTTATACTAATATTGTAGGGAATTTAAAAAACATTTTTCTTTTCCTCACTTTTATTCAGATCTTGCGTTATTTGACTTAAAATATTCATTTTCGTGTTTTTTTTTTTGGCATTTTGTAAATTCTATAAATCTGGTAAATTTTGTTTCTATCAAAAAAGTCGTCAAGATAAGTTGTTTATCTGTTTAAATACAATGAATATCCGTACAGAAAAATTTTTAATTTAAAAAAAAAGTGGTCTCAAAAATATTCAAAATGTGCTCACCTTTTGAAATTTTATCAAAAGTGGCTGGCTAACGAACTTGACTCTCATTTTGAGATATTAAATAAGTCTAACAAAGGAAAATCTAATCTGTCAATTCTTTCGAAAGTTATCGTGCTAACAAACTTAAAAAACCATCCACGAACAGACAGACAGACCGACAGACATAAACATTCGTAAAAACCTGTTTTTTGTATTCAGGGGGGCTCAAAACCGGGACATTTGACAAAAACTGGGGGGGAGGTCAAATTTTACACAAATCTAAAACATTCTCTGATGAGAATGTAATAAATTTAAAAAGTATATAAGGAAACTCAAACATATTTTGGAACTTAAAAAAAGTTTTTAAATGTGGAAAAACTATCGAAAATTAAATTATTTTTTATTTTACAGAATTGAAGAAAATTAAAGTCATTAAAAAACGAGAATTTTTTTTAAAAGATTTTGAAAAATTGTAATTTTTTAATATTTCCAAAAGTATATTTGCAGCTTTTAAAGAATTTTGGAAGGTTCCAAGAAAAAAAAATTCCTAAGAATCCTGAGAAAATTAAAAACGATTTTTCATTTAAAAAGAAATAATTTCTAAAGAAAATTGCAAAAAGATTTGAAAGATATTTAAAAGGGCAATTTTTTAAATTTTGAATCATTAGTTTAAATTTTAGGAATAAATCAAGTAAGTTTGTAAGGAGTTTGAAAATGTATCTCTTTGGGTAGAAATTTAATATTTTATGGTTAAAAATTCAGGAGTGCAGGAAAATGTCAAAAACAAAATGGCGGACTAACTTTGGAAAAACTGACGTTACGTTCGTGAAAAGTAGTCGTCAGCAGGCTTTCGGGTCAGGGGATTCGAAATTGAGGTCAAAATGGTCAAAAAAAATGTTCAAAAATTTTTCAACCAAATTTGAAAAAAGGTGAAAACTATAGCAGAAAACAGCACCTGTTATTTTGATTTACTAATTGTTACACCTTTACGGACATACATTGTCGTGCAAAAGTTTTAGGTCACCTCTTTTTTTATGACTGAATAAATTCTCTTAAATTTACTTATGCCATGGCTGATAAAAATTTATCTTTAAAAGGTAGATTTTTTTATGAAATTCTGTATAATATAAGCACAGGTTGAAGCCAATTTGTCTAGTTTTTAAGTAGATATTGCAAAAATACTGTAAATTTTAGTGTTTTCTTATTTTTTGAATAACTTCCAAAATAGTCAACATTTTTCCATTTTCTTGGGCTCATTTTGAAGCTTTTTTTAACGAATTACAACAAATTATGAGTATAAAATGTAAAAAAAAAATTTTTTGAATTGCAAGAACTTGAAGTTGTAACAAAAAATTTGGAAAAATTGCAATATTATTTTTGGTAACATACATATTTTTGTAAAATATATGAAACATATAATTATGAAGTTTCTATGTAATTTTAATAAAAATATATAATTATTTAACTTTAATTCTGATTTGCCTACGAATAAGATTTTTTCAAATTTCTCCACCTTTTTATTACAATTCCGAGTTCTTGCAATTCGAAAATAAATTTTTTACAATTAATACTCGTAAGTTTTTGAGAACACAATGAAAAAATAGCTTCGAAATGAGCCCAAGAACATTGAAAAATGTTGATTATTTCGGAAGTTAATAAAAATTAAAGAATACATGAAAATTTACACTATTTTTGAAATTTCTATTTCAAAACTAGACAAATTGTCTTCACGCTAGGTTTATTTTATACAGAATTTCGAAAACAAACAACCTTTTAGAGAGAATTTTTTTTAGCTTTGGTATAATTAAAATTAAGAGATTTTATTTAGTCATAAAAAGAGGTGGCCTAAAACTTTTTTTGGCAGTGTACGACACCTGCAAGTTTCACGGATGATCAAGAATTTCTTAGGTACTGCACATGCTTGATCTTTTAGTAATAAAAGCAAAAATACCTTGTTTACGTAATACCGCATTTAAACTTATGTGAAAAAAATTTTTTTGTGGGTTTTGGCCAACTTTTAGGGCGTTTCAGACCACGTTGGGTCGGGAGAAAATATAAAATAGCATGAGTAAATATGAAAAAGGTTGGAAAAATAGAAAAGGGCTTGTGAAAATATGAAGTAGCGTGGGAAATTGTGAAAAAGCCAGGGAAAATAGGAAGGGGCGTAGAAAAATATAAAAAAGCGTGGGGAAACGTGAAATAACGTCGTAAAATATAAAAAAGCGTGTGCGTGGAAAAATCTGAAAAAGCGCGAGAAAATAGGAAGAGGAATTCTAAAATATGCAATATCGTTAGAGAAAAGAAAGGGGCGTGGAAAAAATATTAAAAACCGTGGGAAATTTCAAATAACTTCGTAAATTATTAAAAAGCGTGTGCGTGGAAAAATCTGGAAAAGCGTGGGAAAACAGGAAAGGGCGTTCAAAAATATTCAATATCGTGAGAGACAAAGAAGGGGCGTGGGAAAATATAAAAAAGCGTGCTAAAATTTGAAATAACGCCGTGAAATATTAAAAAGCGTGGGCATGGAAACACCTGAAAAGTGTAAGAAAATAGGAAGAGGCGTTCTGAAATATTCAATATTCTAAGAGAAAAGGAAGGGGCGTGGGAAAGTATGAAACAGAGTATGGAAAATAGAAAAGGCATCGGAAATTAGGAAGAGGCGCGCTATAATATGCAATATCGTGACAGTATAGGAGGGTGAAAAATTATGCAAGAGCGGGGGAAACATGAAATAACGTCGTAAAATATAAAAAAGCGTGTGCGTGGAAAAATCTGAAAAAGCGCGAGAAAATAGGAAGAGGAATTCTAAAATATGCAATATCGTTAGAGAAAATAAAGGGGCGTGGAAAAATATAAAAAAGCGTGGGGAAATGTGAAATAACGTCGTGCAATATTAAAAAGCGTGTGCATGGAAAAATCCGAAATGTGCGGGAAAATAGGAAATTCTAAAATATCCAATATCGTTAGAGAAAAGAAAGGCGCATGGAAAAAATATAAAAACGCGTGGGCAAATGTCAAATAACTTCGTAAATCATTAAAAAGCGTGTGCGTGGAAAAATCTGGAAAAGCGTGGGAAAACAGGAAAGGGCGTTCTGAAATATTCAATAATCTAAGAGAAAAGGAAGGGGCGTGGGAAAATATGAAACAGAGTATGGAAAATAGGAAAGGCATCGGAAATTAGGAAGAGGCGCGCTATAATATGCAATATCGTGAAAAATTATGCAAGAGCGGGGGAAACGTGAAATAACGTCATAAAATATAAAAAAGCGTGTGCGTGGAAAAATCTGAAAAAGCGCGAGAAAATAGGAAGACGAATTCTAAAATATGCAATATCGTTAGAGAAAAGAAAGGGGCGTGGAAAAATATAAAAAAGCGTGGGGAAATGTGAAATAACGTCGTACAATATTAAAAAGCGTGTGCATGGAAAAATCCGAAAAAGTGCAAGAAAATAGGAAGAGGTATTCTGAAATATCCAATACCGTTAGAGAAAAGAAAGGGGCGTGGAAAAAATATAAAAAAGCGTGGGGAAATGTCAAATAACTTCGTAAATTATTAAAAAGCGTGTGCGTGGAAAAATATGGAAAAGCGTGGGAAAACAGGAAAGGGAGTTCTGAAATATTCAATATTCTAAGAGAAAAGGAACGGGCGTGGGAAAATATGAAACAGAGTATGGAAAATAGAAAAGGCATCGGAAATTAGGAAGAGGCGCGCTATAATATGGAATATCGTGAAAGTATAGGAGCGTGAAAAATTATGCAAGAGCGGGGGAAACGTGAAATAACGTCGTAAAATATAAAAAAGCGTGTGTGTGGAAAAATCTTTAAAAGCGCGAGAAAATAGGAAGAGGAATTCTAAAATATGCAATATCGTTAGAGAAAAGAAAGGGGCGTGGAAAAATATAAAAAAGCGTGGGGAAATGTGAAATAACGTCATAAAATATTAAAAAGCGTGTGCGTGGAAAAATCTGAAAAAGCGCGAGAAAATAGGAAGAGGAATTCTAAAATATGCAATATCGTTAGAGAAAAGAAAGGGGCGTGGAAAAATATAAAAAAGCGTGGGGAAATGTCAAATAACTTTGTAAATTATTAAAAAGCGTGTGCGTGTAAAAACAGGAAAGGGCGTTCTAACATATTTAATATCGTGAGAGAAAAGGAAGAGGTGTGGGAAAATATAGAAAAGCGTGCTAAAATTTGAAATAACGCCGTGAAATATTAAAAATCATGGGCATGGAAACACTTGAAAAGCGTAAGAAAATAGGAAGAGGCGTTCTGAAATATTCAATATTGTAAGAGAGAAGGAAGGAGCGTGGGAAAATATGAAACACAGTATGGAAAATAGAAAAGGCATCGGAAATTAGGAAGAGGCGCGCTATAATATGCAATATCGTGAAAGCATAGGAGCGTGGAAAATTATGAAAGAGCGGGGGAAACGTAAAATAACGTCGTAAAATATAAAACATCGTGTGCGTGGAAAAATCTGAAAAAACGCGGGAAAATAGGAAGAGGCATTCTAAAATATCCATTATCATTAGAGAAAAGAAAGGGGCGTGGAAAAATATAAAAAAGCGTGGGGAAATGTGAAATAACGTCGTAAAATATAAAAAAGCGTGTGCGTGACAAAAATCAGAAAAAGCGTGAGAAAACCGGAAGAGGCGTTCTAAAATATTGAATATCGTGAGAGAAAAGGAAAGACCGTGGTAAAATATAAAAAAGCGTGCTAAAATTTGAAATAACGCCGTGAAATATGAAAAAGCGTGGACGTGGAAAACCCTGAAAAAGCGTAAGGAAATAGGAAGAGGCGTTCTAAAATATTCAATGCCGTAAGAAATAAGAAAGAGTCGTGGGAAAATATGAAACAGAGTATGGAATATAGAAAAGGCATCGGAAATTAAAAAGAGGCGGCTATAATATGCAATATCGTAAAAAGTATAGGGGTATGGAAAGTTATGAAAGAGCGGGGGAAATGTGAAAGAACGTCGTAAAATATGAAAAAGCGTGTGCGTGGAAAAATCCTAAAAAGCGCGGGAAAATAGGAAGAGGCATTCTAAAATATCCAATATCGTTAGAGAAAAGAAAGGGGCGTGGAAAAATATAAAAAAGCGTGGGAAAATGTGAAATAACGTCATAAAATATTAAAAAGCGTGTGCGTGGAAAAATCTGAAAAAGCGTGGGAAAATAGGAAGAGGCATTCTAAAATATTCAACATCGTGAGAGAAAACGAAGGGGCGTGGGAAAATATAAAAAAGCGTGCTGAAATTTTAAATAACGCTTAAAATATGAGAAAGCGTGGGCGTGGAAAAACCTGAAAAAGTGTAAGAAAATAGGAAGAGGCGTTCTAAAATATTCAATATTGTAAGAGAAAAGGTAGGGGCGTTGGAAAATATGAAACAGAGTATGGAAAATAGAAAAGGAATCGGAAATTAGGAAGAGGCGCGCTGTAATATGCAATATCGTGAAAGTATAGGGGCGTGGAAAAATATGAAAGCGCGGAGGAATTGTGAAAAAACGTCGAAACAAAATATAAAAAAGCGTGTGCGTGGAAAAATCTAAAAAATCGCGGGAAAATTCGAAGAGACATTCTCAAAAATCCAGTATCGTGAGAGAAAAAGAAGGGTCGTGGGAAATATAAGAAAGCGTGCGGGAATACGAAGGAAAATTTCAAAGAACTTTAAAAAGGTTTCCAGAATATTAATTACATCAAAAATATTTTAAAAGATTCCAACCGATTTTTTAGATCTTTAGTAAATTAATAAAATAGAATGAAATTTTCGGGGATTTCTAAGGTTTTCAGAGACCTTAGGCCTTGCCAGAGATTTTTCAATATTTAAATATTTTTGTATTATTAGGGTATGTCTGCTGAATTCCAAGGATCTTAAAGATCCCAAAGGATTTAGAAAAATTGACAAATTTTCCAGAAATTTTAAAAGGATCTCAACAGATTTTAGAGGTTCTTAAATTATTTCAAAGCCTTTAGGGTATTTAAGGATGTACACTACGTACAGTCAATTTCAAAAGTTGCCTATATTTAAAATGATTTATAGAATCGACAAGAAAGATCTATTATTAATTTCTGTCAACCTTGATGAAGGGTTCTAAGCACACTTCAGAAAAAAATAATTCGTTTAAGAATTGTTTATTTAACAATAGTTATTTAAAGATTTAGTTTTTCCTTTCTCTTTAGGGAAAAGTTACCATTTTTATTCAATCCTAATGATCAAGGCCTCATTTTACTCTTTGGAGGATTCCCTAAAATTCCATTTGGTTGGTGTTAATTAAAATTTAAACTATGATTGTTTATAACAATAAGAACTGTATAGAATTATTTTTTTCTGAAGTCTCCTTGGAAGCCTCTATTAAGATTTACAGAAATTAATGATAATTCTGTTTTTGTTGATTTTATAAATCGTTTAAAATTTGGGAACTTTTAAGATTGATTGTACGTAGTGTACATCCTTAAAACTGTTATTACACAATTGGACTTTCATTTTTTTTAATGAGTGCCACAACTGAGACTATTTTGAATTTCTCAAATGAATCCGAGCTCTGCTTTTTAAGAAAGAAAAAATTCATCACCTGGAAAAAGAAAAACGTCAATAGCAGATAAGAATGGAAAAATATAGCTCCTCTTTTAGCATAAGAGGCCATCAAATATTATGTAACATCGCCTGAAAGCGTCACCAAGGCGAGTATATGGACGTGATAGGAAATTCGATTTATTCTCGACTTAAGATACATTCCTGAGAAAGAGGGTTTCTCTTCTCTAAACGATGTAAGCACAACGGTTTTTCTGAAGACATGATAAGAAAGAAAATAATAACAATATTAACATATTTATTATTTTTATCGCAATATCACGATATAAAATCATACATATGGAAAATTAAGGCATTTAGGAGTCTTATAAATGAAATTTCTTATTTTTCAATATTTCATAACAATAAAACATCAACATAACACAGAAAATTTTGAATTTTATATTTATAATCCCGGAAACAAATCAGACTAATAGAAAACATTCCAGTATATCCCGTGTAGAAATTTCCCCGGTTGGCCCTAATACAAGGTTTCTGGCCGGATCCCGGCCGGGTTACCCCTGGCTGGGTTTCATGGACAGGAACCGGAAGGGAGTCGGTCGGGCTACATTTTTCTCGAATCACGTAGTCTGGGGCTGGCCGGTTACTGGTCGGGCCAACCCTGGTTATATCCCATGGTCAAGAGCCGGCTGGGCACTGGTCAGGTTAATGTTTTTGTAGAATTTACAAATTTTTTAAGACCCGTGATACTATCAAAGACGTAATTATGGATGCTAGATGAATTATTATTTGAAATTATAATTTAAAGATTTATTAGATCAGTGAAACAAAAATAAGCTTTTTTAAATTCTTTAAAAAAAAACATTAAATTTTTTCGAATAATTAAACATTTTCAATTAAACTGTTATCGATTCTGCTATGTGCAACAACATAAATGATACAATTTTTATAAACTTCTCTATATTCAGACAATGCTTAGACTATACAATTTCAAATTTACCGCCATATATAGCGCCTGCTGTGCCTGTCGTCTGCATAGACACTCAGTAATTTTCAGTTTCGCACCTGGAACGAGAATGCTCCTTGCACTCACGTCGCGTCGTCGCTTCGAAGTTCGCAAATAAAATCGAGACTCGTAGTTAAAGTCAACCTTATTTCATTAATTAGTTTGAATTCCCCACTTAGTGCGCGAATAATTATTATTTTTAATTAAAGTATAGTCTTGTGTATACAGTTTTTACTTTTTTCCTTCCTAACCTTAAATCACCACGTGGCTTCCAAATTGCTATGAGATTCTATCATCAGGGAATAAAATTCTACTCCAATTTTTCTATATTATATCATTATAAAAAAATATAAGGAACTTCACTCTTATTAAACCTTCTTGTGCAATTTTGTTGCACATTTTTTTCAAGTTTATCTTGGTTTACAAAATGTGCTTTCAAATTTGCCTGCATTTAACATATATTGAGAAATTTTGAAACGATTTGAAAATAAATAAAACTTCTGAAGATTTCTTTTGTTTAATTTTGTAAGGTTTCAGGAAATGAAGAAAATTGTTTTAGGTTCCGAGCAATAATTAAAGTAAATTTTTTATTGCCAAAAATTAATTTCAGGAGATTATTTTAAAACATTTTAAAACATTAAAAAAGAATTCAAAAATTATCAAAATATCTAAAAAAGTTTAAAGGCATTTATTTTATTTTGCAGAATTTAAAAAAATCAGTAAAAAATTTGTATAATTTTTAAAGATTAGAAGGTCTAACAAGATTAAAAAGAAAAGAATTATTTTCCTAAAGTTTGTGTGAAAAGTTTGAATGATTTTTTATTTTGAAAAATGAACTTTAAATGAAAATTAAAGAAGACTTTTAAACACATTTAGTGATTTCCTAATTGTCGAAAAAGAGTGTTGAAGGTTTAAAAAGCAAAATGTTTCAATTCGCTATGATTATAAAGTGTAAAAAAATGTATATAATCGAATAAATTCGAGGAATATTTAATAGAATTAATGAAATTCAAAAATAATTTAAACTTTAGAAGAGTTTTAGAACGTAGGATAGCAAGAGATCAATAAAAATAAGTAATGAAATAAATTTTTAAAAATTCAAAAAGAAGATAAATCCCTATATGCTTAAAGATATGATTTTGTCTACTTAGAACATGTTTAATGCAATTTAAAAAAAAATTATTTTAAGTGCGTATAAAATTAGTTAAATTATTTCTAAAAATTGGAAACATTTAAGAATTTTAGTATTAAAATGCACTTAAAATTTCAGATTTTTGTATTTAATTTTGATAAGATATAATAGATATATTTGTAAAATAAATAAATTCTAAGAAATGTCGATAAACGAAGGACTTTCGTACTTTTTGTTTGCGAAAAAAATATTCCTCAATTCTCAAGTGTGAATAGTAGGGGAACTGACGTCAATTAAACATTCAAAATTAATTAAAGATTTTCATTTTTCTCGTCAGTGAAGGTGGTGTGGAAAGGAGTTTTATCAAAAAATGTGTGGGATTTTCTCAAGACAACTGTATGATTTTCGCATACTGAAAATTTAACTGTATAATTTTTAGTTCAAAATTTTTTTTATTTGAAAATTTAACAATTTTGTTGAAAATATGTTGTTTTATTTTTGCTTGAAAATTGACCTTTCTCAGTTAAAAATTAATCTTTTCTGGAAGAAAATTATTCTTCTTGTTAGAAATTCATCTATTTTTATTAAAAATTAATTTCTTTGGTTGAAAATGCATTTTTTGATCAAACTTCTTTTCTTTTGGTATAAAATGGTTGACAGTGAAACCATACAAAATTCTTAACAAATTGTTACAAGTTTTAGTTTTTTTTAATCGTTTCCAAATTTCTAAATATGTCCTAAACTTACTCAAATTGGAAAGCACATTTTTCTAACCAACATAAACTTTAAACTAAATTGTGCAACAAAATTGAGCCAAAAGGCTAGATAAGAATTAAGTTCTTGCTTTTTTTTTTCTAAAATTATATATAACATGGTAAAATTTCAAAAATTTTCTACACACTCTTTCACACCCCTTTCAAAATTTTTGTTAAACAATAATAAAAATTTGTGTTCTTTTTTTCAATTTTCCTTCTGAATTCATTCCATTTCATTGTTGGTAAAAAAAGTTGTTTTTTTAAATTGAAAATCCACCTATATGTTTAAAAATTTAACTATTCTGTTGTAAATTCGATTTTTTTAATTCAAGATATTTTTCAGTTGAAAATTCATTTTTTACATCGAAAATTAAACTATTTTGCAGAAAATTAAATTTTTTATCTGAAAATGTAATGATTCTATTTTTGGTTAAATACTTAGTTTCTAGTTTTAATATTTAATTTTAAAGTTGAAAATTCAACGATTTTGTCAAAGTTTTTTAAAATTATTTTTGTAGTTGTAAATTCATCTTTTTTTAATAGGAAATAATTGTTTTCGTTTAAAAATTGAATTTTTGGTTGATAATTCAACTGTTTTGTTGGAAATCTGATTTTTTTTTAGTTGAAAAAATATTTTCTTATACTGAAAATTAACCTAATTTGATGAAAACGTTTTGTTTGTAAGTTAATTTTTTTAAATGATAATGTAACCGCTTTTCGTTGAAAATTGATCTATTTTGTTAAAAATTCGTTTTTTTTTTGTTTATTTAAAATTGATTTATAAAATTTTGAATTTATGTTTTCTGTAGGAAAATATTGGTTTGAAAATTAAATTATTTGTTTGCAAATTCGATTTTCTGCTTGAAAATTAAAATATATTTTTGAAACTTTGATTTTTTGGGTGTGATAATTGTTTTTACCTGAAAATGTGACTATGCAATTTTTCCTTGAAACATTATTTTTCAGTTAAAATTCAACTATGTGATTGAAAATTCATGTATTTTATTGCAATTTAGTCTTTTTTGGAAGAAGTCTTTTTAAAAGTAAATTCGTTTCTTTGGTTGAAAATTGGACTATTTTGTTGTAGATTTGATTATTTTTTTATTCAAAACTATTATTTTAGTGCAAATTTAATTGTTCCATTTGTTGTTAAAAGTAAATCTATTTTATTAAAAATTAGTTTATTTTTTTGAAAATTCAATTTTTTATCTGAAAATTTAACAAATCCATTTTTGGTTTAATGCTTATTGTGTCAGTTTAAAATTCGTGTCTAAATATAAAAATTGAACAATATTGTTGACCTTCAATTTTATCTATTTTTGGTGATTATTGTAATGATAAAAAAGTTTCTAGCATAGTGATCTAAAAATAAAATTTCCTAACGTTTCTTATTTTGCAATCTTTGATAAAAAAAAAAATTAGATGACCAAGAAAATTTTATGATTTTAATGCAAATATACTAGGACCTCTAATGCTAGGACCTTTCATTTGAGCCACCTTTCTAGATGATTGATCTAACAGAAGAGATTCGACAATTTTCGTCTACAAAATAAAATTTCCTTACTTTTCTCTTCTGCAGTCTTTTACAAACGGAAACCAGTACGACATAGGTCTAAAACCCAAATTTCTTCATTTTTTTGTATTCTTCAACTTGTGCTAACTCAAAAACATCACTGTATCATAGGATCATCTGGATATCCATAAATTCAATTTGAGTTATAGTCTAAAAATGAAATCTCCTCATTTTTCTCATTCTTTAATCTTTGATAAAAAAAATCTAGACATAACATAAAATATTTCAAATTCACATCTAGATTTCAAGACCTTCATTCTGAGGCACCTTTGAAGAATATCAGAAAATTTTTTGGGCTTATAGCCGGACAAACTATCAAAATTCTAAGCCGAAGACAAACCCTAGAGGATTAAAGTAAGTCACGGGGGTTCTTTTAAAGTTGGAGCTTTGAAAACCCGATTTTCGAGAAAAACAGATCTAAAGTCCATCTAAGCTTCTAGTCTCTTCGGGAAAATAAGTACTGGGCATAAGACATAAGACTAATTACCAACTTTCATTTTTCAAACAGTACTTCTCTGTACAATATTATCTAACCACCACTGTTACTATTCCTCAACCAGAGCATGTTATTAAATTTTGGTACATGACGTACTTGTTCCTAGGATGGGTCCATAGCCCTATCGACATAAATAAATGACCTCTGTTCAAAAAAAGATTGACAAAGTCGGGCATTTCCTTGAGGAACCCTACATATGATGATAACATTATATTTACAAATTTTTAAAATACAATAATGCTAATAGGAATTAAGTAAACTATTTTGCACATCCGAAGAAGCAATATGTTGAACCTCATATATCAAATTTCATCTTCTAAAAATATTAAGATTTGGGGAATTGTCCATGTGTATCAGTTTATTCTGAAACAAACTGATCCGAACATGTAGCAGTCTTTGATTTCTTTATAATGATACAGATGAACGGATTTTTGTATCAATTCAATAACTTATCAGTAAAAATGATACCTTCAGATTTGCTGTGACTGGAGCTTTTAATTTTTCACAAAGGAACACGATATCTGTTGATGGTGGGCGCATGTTTAATGAAGCTGCATAATCTTTATTAAAGTTGGAAAAGCTTTTGGGTTTAATTTTGAGGCTTTGAGCTGAGGCGACATAAATAAATGAGTATAATCTAAACAGATAGAGCATACATCAAAGTAAGATTTCCCTTCGAAACCCCTAAGTCGACTCTTTTGACCTCTGTTCAAAAAAAGATTGACAAAGTCGGGCATTTCCTTGAGGAACCCTACATAT
>NC_046666.1:1660385-1665056 GCF_010883055.1 Belonocnema kinseyi | reverse complement strand
TAATGAAGCTGCATAATCTTTATTAAAGTTGGGAAAGCTTTTGGGTTTAGTTTTGAGGCTTTGAGCTGAGGCGACATAAATAAATTAGTATAATCTAAACAGCTAGAGCATACGTCAAAGTAAGATTTACCTTCGAAACCCCTAAGTCGACTCTTTTGACCTCTGTTCAAAAAAAGATTGACAAAGTCGGGCATTTCCTTGAGGAACCCTACATATGATGATAACATTAAATTTACAAATTTTTAAAACACAATAATGCTAATAGGAATTAAGTAAACTATTTTGCGCATCCGAAGAAGCAATATGTTGAACCTCATATATCAAATTTCATCTTCTAAAAATATTAAGGTTTGGGGAATTGTCCATGTGTATCAGTTTAATCTGAAACAAACTGATCCGAACATGTAGCAGTCTTTGATTTCTTTATAATGATACAGATGAACAGATTTTTGTATCAATTCAATAACTTATCAGTAAAAACGATACCTTCAGATTTGCTGTGACTGAAGCTTTTAATTTTTCACAAAGGAACACGATATCTGTTGATGGTGGGCGCATGTTTAATGAAGCTGCATAATCTTTATTAAAGTTGGGAAAGCTTTTGGGTTTAGTTTTGAGGCTTTGAGCTGAGGCGACATAAATAAATTAGTATAATCTAAACAGATAGAGCATACGTCAAAGTAAGATTTCCCTTCGAAACCCCTAAGTCGACTCTTTTGACCTCTGTTCAAAAAAAGATTGACAAAGTCGGGCATTTCCTTGAGGAACCCTACATATGATGATAACATTAGATTTACAAATTTTTAAAACACAATAATGCTAATAGGCATCAGGTAAACTATTTTGCGCATCCGAAGAAGCAATATTTTGAACCTCATATATCAAATTTCATCTTCTAAAAATATTAAGGTTTGGGGAATTGTCCATGAGTATCAGTTTAATCTGAAACAAACTGATCCGAACATGTAGCAGTCTTTGATTTCTTTATAATGTTACAGATGAACGGATTTTTGTATCAATTCAATAACTTATCAGTAAAAACGATACCTTCAGATTTGCTGTGACTGGAGCTTTTAATTTTTCACAAAGGAACACGATATCTGTTGATGGTGGGCGCATGTTTAATGAAGCTGCATAATCTTTATTAAAGTTGGGAAAGCTTTTGGGTTTAGTTTTGAGGCTTTGAGCCGAGGCCAGTGTACATTGTGCATGCATAATCAAACGAACCATCTCGCTTTTAACTGTAAACAGAATAACGCTCACTTCCTTTCTGTTCGATGAACATTCAACATCCTAGGAAGCTCGAACCGTTCGGTTCATCAAACTCAGCTCTCGAGTTTCAGATCCTCCCTCGACCTGAAGCTTCAGCTTCAGCTTTCACAAACAGCATTTCCACCCGCCGCGTCGCGTTTACTATCAACTGATATTTCACGGATATATAGCACCTTCCATAAGCCGGTTTGATTGGGTTGTTATGAGAAGGTCTTCTTTTCCCATGCTGATCGCAATAGTACCTCGACCCCAATGAACACTCAACATTGGTCAAAGTAAATTCAAATGGAAGGATATAACAGAAAATTGTTAATTAAACAACTTTGTGTTAATGTCTTTTTTTTAAGAGATATCAAAAGATTTAAATTTTTTTCAGAGATAACTCACACAGAGAAATAGAGGGCTCATTTTTGTCGAGGCTCATTTTTGTCGAAGCTCATTTATATTCTTGAAATCAGATTTTTTCAAGGGGGCGAACCATGTAACACCCTAAAAGTAAGGGTACATTTTGGGATTTTTTTGGGTTTGAAGAATATATCGAATCTTTCCAAAAATTTTGTGGTTCATTAAGACACTTTTGAATTACAAAAGAAATTTTTTTTAGTTATAAATATTCATAAAATTTTTAATTAAAAGGGAGGATGTCGAACATGTTCATCCGGGAGATGCGAAATTGCAGGCGCTTTAGTTTCTCACAGATTCGTCTGAAAACAAAAAATTTTCTTAAAGATTATATTCATAGTTCCCTTGTAAACCAAAAAAGATAACAAAAAATCATTTTTGAGAAAATGGCGGCCGTTACAACCAAAATTTTGAGTTTTACGCAAAAATGTGCATGAAATTATTTAAACAATAATTGTTAAAAAAGATTTTTTCAGTTCGAAATGGTTCAAAAAAAAGTTAATCATTTTAACTATATGTATATGCAAGGAGAACTCAATCAGTCAAATACTTTTTGAGTTATCTTGCCGGCAATTTTGAAAAATGTAAAACCAAGAGAAACGCGTTTTTAAATATCTACATGTTGAAAACTGTTGAAAAAAAGTTTTTTTGGTTTCTTACGGTTTTTTTAAACGGCCTTCGAGCTGCCGAGGTCACATATATCGACTGAAAAAAATTCGGAGAATACTAGGCGTGGCCTCCGCCCCACCACTCTCCGGCCGGCCAGCAGGAAGCATCGGCAGGCTAGCGCAGGGTGCCTTTCAGGCACATTGCGACTTTGAAACTTTTGCAGCATATTTTTGGAATGCCAGGCTTCTATTTAAGCAAAAAACTTGATTTTTTAAAGCCGTTACATGGTTCGCCCCCCTGAAACGAAAATACTTCAAACGTTAAACTATGATGTCTAAAAAAACTACGATGTATCATTTTTGTTGCAACTCAAAACAATACCAAATCAACGTATTTTTTAGGATCGGGATTGCAGAGAATTTCTCTGGATTAAAAGGAAAACCTAAATTTACAAATCAAAAGTTCATTTTCAATTAAAAAGAGCGCCTTTTCAACTAAATAGTTCAACTTGCAGCCAAGGAGTTGAATTTTCAACTAAAAGCATTAATCTTCAACTACATTATTTAAATTTTCAGTTAAAAAATAAATTTTTAACCAAAAAGAACGATTTTGAACAAAATAATTCAATTTTCAATTAAAGAGATGCATTCTTAACTACAAAGGAGCGTCCCCAAAGAAACAAAGATTATTAATCAAATTAGTTCCACTTTCAATCAGGTAGTCTAATTTTTAACTGAGAACACTATTTTTCTACTAGAAAAGACAATGTTGTTGAATTTTCTTCAAAGAAACCAATTTTTAAACAACAGAGATGAATTCTTAACGCAAAATGTAAGATTTAATATTTCAACCGAAAAATATTTTTATTTAAAAACAAAAACAGTTGAAATTACCCAAAAAATACTAGTTTTTAACAAAATAGTTGAATCCTCAACCAAAGACAAAAGTTTTGAATCACGAAGATTAATTTTCTATAATAAAAGATGTATTTTCAATGAAATACAAAAAGTTTTAATAAAACAGTTGAATATACAACTAAAAATGCAATTGTGGAATTGCAATTAAAAGAATTAATTTTTGGCAAAAAGAATTTTTTAACAAAATAATTACATTCTTAACCCAAAAATGGAATTTTCAATAAAAATGATCAATCTTCAACTGAAATATTTATATACAAGTTAAAAAGCAAATTTTTAACCAAAAAACAGAAATTTTTACCCAAGAAGATTAATTTTCTACCAAAAAATACATATTCTCAGCAAAATACATAAACTTTTGATGAAAAAAGATAAATATTTAACTAAAAGTGAAATTGGTACATTTTAATACAAAAAAAATGACCGCAAAAAAAAATTTCAATAAAATAGGAACACTTTCAACGAGAGATTAATAACTATAGTAATAAGTCTTTAAATAACATAGTAAAATTTACAAAAAATGTTTTTGAATATTCTTGAGTTATCTCGCAAAATTATATTTATATAACTTTAATGAAAATAAATATAAAATCCTACAAAATATTTATTCGAAATTTGTATTCCATATTGAAAATAATTATTCTCTTCAAATTATAATATGCCCAAAACTGCTTTTCCTTCTGGAATCTCGGTAAAAAATCGTATTTTTTAAAATGTTTTTTTGTTTGTTGTTAAGAATGCAAATGGTTGAAATATAATCTTTTCTGCTGAAACATTAAACTATTTTTTTTAAAATCGTTCATATTTTTCAACCGAAAAGATTAAGCAGCAGCAAAAATAAAATAGTTAAATTTTCAGTAAAAGTAATTATTTTTTAATTAAACAAAAAATTTAATTTCAACAAAATACATGAATTTTCAACTAAGAAAGACAAATTTTCAGCAAAACTGAAATATTTAACATTTTAATTAGAGCAATTGATTTTTAACAAAAAATGACTTTTTAACAAAATAATTCAGTTTTGAAACAACAGAACAAAATTCTAATCAAAGATGAAAATTTTAAATCATGAAAGACAAATTTCAACAAAACTGTAATATTTCAATTTTCAGTTAGAAAAATTGATTTATAGCAAAAAAAAACAAACAATTTTTTAAAATATAAATTAATTTTCAATATTGAGTCGAATTTTCAATACATGGAAGAAATTTTTAATCTAATAACTACGTTTTTAACCAAAAAGATAAATCTCTAACCAAAAATTTATGAATTAAATTTGCAGTTGAAAAAATTAATTTTCAACCGAAAAGATTAAGCAGCAGCAAAAATAAAATAGTTAAATTTTCAGTAAAAGAAATTATTTTTTAACTAAACAAAAAATTTAATTTCAACAAAATACATGAATTTTCAACTAAGAAAGACAAATTTTCAGCAAAACTGAAATATTTAACATTTTAATTAGAGCAATTGA
>NC_046666.1:1636178-1660285 GCF_010883055.1 Belonocnema kinseyi | reverse complement strand
CAAAAAAAAACAAACAATTTTTTAAAATATAAATTAATTTTCAATATTGAGTCGAATTTTCAACCCAAGGAAGCAATTTTTAATCTAATAGCTACGTTTTTAACCAAAAAGATAAATCTCTAACCAAAAATTTATGAATTAAATTTACAGTTGGAAAAATTAATTTTCAACCGAAAAGATTAAGCAGCAGCAAAAATAAAATAGTTAAATTTTCAGTAAAAGAAATTATTTTTTAATTAAACAAAAAATTTAATTTCAACAAAAGAAATGAATTTTCAACTAAGAAAGACAAATTTTCAGCAAAACTGAAATATTTAATATTTTAATTAGAGCAATTGATTTTTAACAAAAAATGACTTTTTAACAAAATAATTCAGTTCTGAAACAACAGAACAAAATTCTAATCAAAGATGAAAATTTTAAATCATGAAAGACAAATTTCAACAAAACTGTAATATTTCAATTTTCAGTTAGAAAAATTGATTTATAGCAAAAAAAAACAAACAATTTTTTAAAATATAAATTAATTTTCAATATTGAGTCGAATTTTCAACCCAAGGAAGCAATTTTTAATCTAATAGCTACGTTTTTAGCCAAAAAGATAAATCTCTAACCAAAAATTTATGAATTAAATTTGCAGTTGAAAAAATTAATTTTCAACCAAAGAAAAAGCGAGTTCTTAGCATTCTACAAACATCTACCAAGTAGTTAATTTTTTGCTCAAAAATTTTGCCATTGAATTTTTTTTGGAATTTTCATAATTTAATTATTTATGAACATTTAAATTAAGTTTTGTTATCTTTCTACAAATATTTGTGACTAACAGTAATGTCTACATTAATTTAAAATAGTGTCGGTACAAAAAACATTTTCTTTTTCTATAAGAAATTTCCAAAATTTCGAGTTTCCTTATGAACATTTAAATCTACAATGTACATTTTACATTGCTACATTGCTTTCAGGCCAGGAAAAAAGTTTTTTCTGGCCGTTAAAGTTATAACGAATTAATTAAAAAAAATTTTTTACTCTTCAAGTATTTAAAAAACTTATCTTTGTTTCTTAAAGAAGAAATCGACGCCTACATTCTACTCCGCTCTACGTCAAGTTTGGGCGGTGTACCGCGCCACATTGAGTCTAGGCGGTGTACTGCGACATTTTGTATTTAGACGGTGTACTACGGCACATTAGACTTAGGCGGTGTACTGCAGCACATCACGTTTAGGCGGCGTACCGCGTAATATTTCGTTCAGGCGGTGTACTGCGGCACATTGCGTTTAGACAGTGTACATCATCACGTCGCGTTTAGGATGTGTACCACGCCCAATCGTGTTTAGGCTGTGCACAGCTCTCCGTCGTTAAAATAAAAAATTTTCCAGTGAAATCTATATTTTCTCTACGAAACAAAAAAGTAAAAAAAATTAATGATATAAAGAAGTGGTTTTTGTGAGTGAATAAATCAATTAACAAAGGGATTTTTTGCAAATTTTATAAATCGAGTTTAAATTCGATTAATAATAGAGCTTTTGAAATTTTGATTTAACTGGAAAAACCAGCAAATTTCAGGGATTTTTGCACTTTTTCTGACCATGGCATTATCTTGAGAAAGTGGTTTTTTAAATTGAAAATTTGTTAACTTTTGTTCCAATTAGTTTTTAACTTAAACATTTAAATGTTTATTTTGAATTTTTCTTTTCTTTTAACTGGAAATTCTTTTTTATTTTGAGTACCAAATGTTACACTTTACGTTCAAAACTTACTTTTAAAAAATTAAAATTAAAATAATTGGTTTAAAGTTAAACTTTTTTGATAACATGTTTTTTTTTGTTGTTCAAGGTTCATCATTTTTATTGAAAATTCATCTCTTTGGTTCTATTTACAATTTGGTTAAAAAATTGTTTCTTTTAGGTGTAAATTAATTTTTTTACTACAAAAGTAAGTATATTATAATTTTAGCTAAAATTAATCACCTTCGTTGAACAGTAATTTTTTTAACGAAAAAGTTAACTATTCAATTTTTGTTTAAAAATAAAACTTTTCCAGTTGAAAACTCAAATTTTTAAGTACAAATTTACGTTGTTGGTTGGAAATAAATTTTTTTACTAAGAAATTCAACTGTTTTAATTATAGAATAATCATTTTAGTTGAAAATTCATCTTTTTTATTTAAATTTCTACTATTTCAGTTTCAGGCTCATTATTTTAGTTAAAATGTAATCACTTTCTTTCAAAATAGAACTATTTTTTTAATTCGTTTTTTTTTTGTTATTAAAAATTAATTCTTTTAAGTGACAATGTAATTATTACAAAATTTTAATGAAAAATCCATCCATTGAAACTTAATTTTTCAACTGAAAATTTACCTATTAAATTTTTGTTTGACAATTTATTTTTTAAGTTTAAAATGCATATATTTTGTTTAAAACTCTATTTTTGGTAGAAATTAATTTTCTTGGTTAAAAGTTTAACTATTCAAGTTTCATTTTTATTAATTTATTTATTATTATTATTATTATTATTATTATTATTATAGTGACAAAATTATTAGCTTAGTTGAAAATTAATTTTTTTTAACTAAAAGCTTAAAAATTTCATTAAATATTCCATTTTTTGTTGCAAATTGATTATTTTTCAGTACAAAATTGAACTCTTTTTTTACATATTTTAGTTTAAAATTAAACTATTTCGTTAAAAATATATGCCTTTTGTTTAAAATTCTTTTTTTCTGGTGAATATTAATTTTCTTGAATTAAAAATCATCTTTTTGGTGAAAAATTCAAGTATTCTCGTTAAAAATTCATAATTTCAGTTGAAAATATATCGGTTTCGTTGAAAATTAATTTTTGAACTGAAAATTTAACTATTCTACTTAAATATTCCTTATTTCAGTTTAAAATTAATCAATTTAGTTGAAAATTAATTGTTTAAACTGAAACTTTAACTATTTCATTAGATATTCCCCTTTTGATTGCAAATTGATATTTTTTAATTAAAAACTTAACTATTTTTTAGAAAATTCAAGTATTATCGTTTAAGATTCATCAAGTTGTTAAAAATATTCTGGCTGGGTTGAAAATCAATTTTTCAAATGAAAATTACACTAATCCAGTTAAAGATTCCTTATTTCAGTAAAAATTCGTCAGTTTAGTTGAAAATTAATTTTTTTAAATAAAAATTTAATTATTCAATTAATTATTCCATTTTTGGTTGAAAATGCATCTTATTTAGTTCAAAATTTAATTATTTTGATGAATTTTTTTTTGTAGTTTAAAATTAACCATTTCGTTTTTCAGTTTTTGGTTGACAATATTCTATGTATACTTACCAATAGAATTGAGGAGTTCTGGACAAGAAGGCGACAGGCGCTCGAGAACGAGTAAAAGTATTGTCCAGGCTATGATGTCTGGTATCAAAAGTGAAATTCGAAATTTAAAAAAACCAAAAATATAGTTAGATAGCTCTTGAAAAATGAACCGGAGTCTCTATTCACAGTTTTTCTCTCGGGCTGCAAGTTTTCCAGTAAATAAATAAAAACTGACTTTTTTTTAATTAAAAAAACCATGTTTTTTCACATTCAACTCGCCGTAAGTAATTCGTTTATCAACTAATTAACAAATTTCTTTTTGAGTTGTGTTCGTGACACTCTAGCGGAGGCTACAGTGTCTGAAAAGGGTCAATAATTAATTTCTAATGTTTTCTTTTTTAATCCGAATGAAAAACCACGTTTTTAGACTTTCACATTAAAAAAGTGAGCTAGGAAGTTTGAGCTACGACAAACTTCAAGCGAACGAATTTTCCGCTAATGTGTTGGCCAACTTTTTGGAAAATCTCAATTCGATTTGATTTTTAGTTCCATTATTACAGCGAGTTTATTACGAGCTCGCGACGCGACACAACAGGATTTTTCAGGGGACGCCGCCGGAACGCTCACTAGTGCGAGCGAGGAGACAAAACAAAGGATGGGCGAGGACGATGTTTCAGGCTTCAGGCGGCATCCCTTGAAAAATCCTGTGGTGTCGCGTCACGAGCTCGCAATAAACTCGCTGTAATTATGGACCTAAAAATCAAATCGAATTGAGATTTTCCAAAAAGTTGGCCAATAGATTGACGGAAAATTCGTTCGCTTGAAGTTTGTCGTAGCTCAAACTTCCTCGCTCACTTTTTCACTGTGAAAGTCTAAAAACGTGGTTTTTCATTCGGATTAAAAAACAACACATTAGAAAATAACTTTTGACCCGTTCTGGATACTGTAGCCTCCGCTGGAGTGTCACGAATAAAACCCAAAAAGAAATTTGTTAATTAGTCGATAAGCGAAATACTTACGGCGAGTTGAATGTGAAAAAACACGGTTTTTTCAATTAAAAAAAAGTCAGTTTTTATTTATTTACTGGAAAATTTTCAGCCTGAGAGAAAAACTGTAAATGGAGACTCCGGTTCATTTTTCAAGAGCTATCTAACTATATTTTTGGTTTTTTTAAATTTCGAATTTCACTTTTGATACCTGACGTCACAGCCTGGGCAATACTTTTACTCGTTCTCGAGCGCCTATCGCCTTCTTGTCCAGAACTCCTCAATTGAGAACAAGGACCAAGGTGAGCATCACAGAAAATTTTCTCGTTTTCCTTAAATATAAGAAAAATTTATTGTTAAAAAATATTTATAAATAGCGTAACTAATGAATATTCTGGTGTTTTATGTATGTCTAATATTTTGGGATATTTGTGTTTTCCCCTCTCCAGGCATAGATATGTTGGCAAAAGACTTTTATTTTGGGGCTTTACGACATGACAAATGTAAGTAAGTATCACACTATTTATTCAGTTGTCAGTTTCTCATACGTACGTGTATTATTATTTTACCTTGAGCTCACAGAATCTGAATAAACATTCAGAAAAAGGATTCTTTGATTAAAATACAATTTCTGTGAATCGAAGAAAAATATTCATTGGTGGATGTGTGTCATTTACGCAAATTCTTAATTGTTACATTTTTGTTCAAAATTCAAATATTAGGTTGAAAATTTGTCTTTTCCGGTTAAAGATTTAACAATTTAGTTTAAAATTTATGTCTTTTGACGAAAATCCGTCCTTTTTGGTAGAAAATTAATCTTCCTGCTTCAAAATTCTACAATTTTATTATAAAATCTTATGTTTTCAGTTTAAAATCATTCGTTCAATTGAAAACTAATTTTTTAATCTGAAAATTGAATTATTCAATTTTTGGATGACAATTGATCTTTTTTAGTTTAAAATTTTTAAATCTTCTTTTTTGGTAAGAAATATTCTTCTTGGTTTAAAATTTAATAATTTCAGTGAAAAATCTCATCTTAATTTTAGTTAAAAGTTCATTAGTTTATTTAAAAATAAATGTTCTTACTGAAATTTGAACAATTCAATTTTTAGTTGACAAGATTTCTTTTTTAGCTGAAAGTTTAACTATTTCACGTTTGTTTGAAAATGGATCTTTTTTATTTCAAAATTAAACTATATATTTAAAAATTTGTCTTTTTTAATTGAAAATTAAATTATTTCGTTGAGAATTTATGTCTTTTGTTGCAAATCCATTTCGTTTTGTTAGAAATTTAATCTTTTTGATTTATATAAAAAATATTGTTTAATTTTTACGTTCAACATTCATGAGTTTATGTTAAAAATTGAAGTAGATTGTAGGAAATTATTTTTTGTTTGTAGAAATTAAATTTTTTCCCTGAAAATTTAAGAATTGGGTTGTAAATTAAACTGGTTGTTTGAAAATTAGCTTTTTTATTGTAAATTTATATTTTCGGATTGAAAATTCATATCTGTATATATAATAATATTTAACTATTTTGTAAACAACTCGTCTTTTTGACTGCAAAATTCGACAATTTAGTGCACAATTAAAATATTTGTTGAAAAATTAAGCTACTTTGTAGACTGCTTTTTGTTTAAAATATAAATTTCTTTTATTTGAAATATCAACGATTAAATTTTTCTCTGAAAATTCATCTTTTTGGATGAAAATTAATTGTTTTTAACTGGAAATTTATCTATTCAATTTTTTGTATAAAATTAAAGTTTCTTAGTTAAAATTTTAACTATCTAGTTGGAAATAAATTCGCTTTGTTACAATTTTGTATTTTTTATAGAAAATTAATCTTTTCGATGAAAAATTTAACTATTTGGTTGAAAATTTGGCTTTTGTAGTTAAAGATTCAACTTTTTATGGAAAATTTATGTCTTGTTTTTAAAGTTCGAATTTTTTAATTGGTATTAATCTTTTTGGTTAAAAAATCGTCTTTTTTGTTGAAAATTATTCTGCTTTAGATGAAGATTCAAACTTTTATTTTGAAAATTCTTCTCTTTGGTTATATTCAACTGTCTTTGATTTAAAAAGAAAATATTGTTTAGTTTTTACGTTGAAAATTCCTGATTTTAGGTTAAAAATTAGAGTAGATCGTTGGAAATTATTTTTTTGTTTGTTAAAAATTAAAATTTTTACCTCAAAATTCAATCATTGGGTTGTAAATTAAACTGGTTGGATGAAAACTAAATTTCTTTTTGTAAATTTATATTTTCGGATCGAAAATATATATCCTCGACTTGAAAATTCAACTGTTTTATAAACAACTCGTCTTTTTTAATATAAAATTCAACATTTTAGTACAAAATTAAGCTATTTGTTAAAAAATCCAGCTACTTTGTAGACTGCTTTGTATTTAAAATATAATATTTTTCAGTTGAAATATCAACAATTACATTTTTCTCTGAAAATTCATTTTTTTGTTTGAATTTTTTTTTCAACTGGAAATTTATCTATTCCATTTCTTGTTTAAAATTAGTTTTTTTAGTTGAAACGTCAACTATCTAGTTTATGATTTATGTATTTTATTACAAATTCGTTTTTTTTTTTAAATGAAAAATTATTCTTTTCGAGGAAAAATTTAACTGTTTGGTTGAAAATTTGGCTCTTGCAGTTGAAAATTTAACTTGTTTATTAAAAATTATTTTTTTTTAATCAAGTAGTTGTGGCTTAATACTGAAACCATGATGACACACTATTCAATTTTTGGTTAACCCTTTTTTTCAATTGAAAATTCATGTATTTTGTCAAAAATTCTTCTTTTTTTTCTTTCAGTTAAAGACTCATCGTTTTACTTGAAAATTCATTACTTTGGATGAAAATATTTTTTTTGTCACTTAAAATTTAAATATTCCAGTTTCTGTTAAAAATTAAATTATAAAATAATTTTAGAATATAAATTATAGATTTAAATTATAAATTATAAAATAAAAAAATAAAATTAAAAAGTTTTAGTTCAAACTAGAATTGTTTGGTTAAAAATTTGTCTTTTTAGTTGGAAACTCAACTAATTTGTTCAAAACTGATGTCTTTTCTTTCAAATTCTTTTTTTTGTGATTAAAATTTAATATATTTTGAAAAATGCAATGATTCAGTTGAAGATTCATTTCTTTTGGTTGAGAATTTAATTTTCTTTATTGAAAAATGTCCTCTTTATTTTCAATTGCACTGTCCTGATTTATAATAAACATTTATTTTCGCTAAAATAGCAAGTTTTTAAATTAAAAAAAGAACTGCATGGCTGAAAATTGTTCATATTTTTTTGTTAAAAATTAATTTTTTCAACTCAAGATTCAACATTTTAATTAAAAATTGAACTGCTTCGCTCAAAATGTGCTTTTAGTTAATTAACAGATTTGCAGGCTGTTTTATTTATTTAGTTAAAAATGTGTTCATTTTATAGAAAAGTAATCTTCTTTGTGCAAATTTAAATAATTCGTTTATAATTCAAGGGTTTTCTTAAAATTTCTATTTTTTGTTTGTTTCTTTTTCGTTGTACAAAATAAACCTTTTTGATTAAAATTTAAATGTTTGGTTAGAAATTAATACGTTAGGATTTAAGTTTGTTGTGTTTTATATTTAAATTCAACTGTTTATAATTTAAAATGAAAATACTTTTCAATTGAAAAATTAACTATTGTCCTTTTTTGTTAAAAAATTATATTTTCGGGTTGAAAATTCAACATTTTGTGGAAACCTTGTCATATTAGATAGAAAATTCAGTAGAAAATTAAACCATTTGGTGGAAAATTTTACAGTTTTGTAAAAAAATTCGTTTTATTTGGTTAAAAATTAGTTTTTTGCCATTACAATTCGTGTTTATTAGTAGGAAATTATTTTTCTTGTTTGAAACTTCCTGTTTACTGCTAAAGTAATATTTTGCTTAAAGATTCTTTATTTTTGTAAGAAATTCATCAGTTTGTTTAAAAATTAAACTATTTTCTTAAAAAATAATTGTTTTTGTGGAAGGCTTATTTTTAAACTGAAAATTAAACAATTTCAGTTAAGGGATCTTCATTTTAGATGAAAAATCATCTCTTTGGTGACAAATTTAACAAGTTTTTGGAAAATTAGATTTTTGTTATTAAAAAATAAGGTTTTGAACTGAAAATGTAAGTATTCCATTTTTGTGGAAAACCAGATTTTTTCAATTGAAAATTCCATAGTTCGGTTAAAATGATTTTTTTCAGGTGAAATATTCAAATCCTTTCTTGAAAACTCATTTATTTGGTTAAAAAGTCGTATTTTTCAATGAAAAAATTATTTTTCTTGTTTGAAAATTCCACTTTTTGGTGAAAAATTAACCTGCTTTGTTGAAAATAAAAAATTTACTTATAAAGTATTCTTTTTGGTTGAAAAGTCAACTATTTTGATAAAAATTCTTCTTTTTGGTAGAGGGCTCAACTGGATTTTGAATTTGATGAACTATTTAATTGTAAAAGCACGCGATGAAACTTATAATGTTAATTATATGAGTTTTGACATTTTTAGTAGTATAGCTTCAGCGATTTTGAGATACCTCAGTCGGTAAATCAGCTACCGTTCTTCGCCGATTATCAATAAATTAACTGTTGGTAAGGTAGGGCACTGAAATACGATTCTAAGACTCTCATCAATGATAGTACCTACAATACCGACTGAGAAAAATAATTTTGGGGATTCCCCGATTTTTGGAAAATCATCGAAACTTCTAGAAATTGCGATGTATAGAAAATTGTTAGAGAACATGTGCAATAAGAAATTTCAGGAAGGCCCAAAACATTCAATTTGAAATATATACTATCAAAGGTGGAAGTTAAGAATCACCCGAATAAAATTTCGCGATTGGTATTGCAGGTACCATTTTTTTTTAACAAGTCAGTATCATATACCAGTGTCCTACTTTATCGGCAGTTCAATTATCAACTCTCGGTAACTGATGGGTCACTGTTTTATTGACTGAAGGGCCCCAGCATCGGTGTAGCTATACTACCATTTTTTGAAAAAGATTAATATGTTAAGTGTGTTTAATAGAAACGATAACTCAGATAAAAATGGATGACAGATTTTGAAAATATCGCATTGTTTTTACAATAAATTGTGCATGTTTCAAAATAAATCTGAACAAAAATTGTTATTCAACTCACTGTGCGCAATGTATTTCAAACGTAGTAAAGTAGATAATCTGTTATTGGAAAATGACACTTCACTTTTAAAACGAACATTATGGGAGATGCAATATGCATTTTTCAATTTCCGGCTTTCATTATTTCCAGAAAATTGATTTCTTTACTGCCGTGCAAAGTAAATAGATACATAAGTGACATTGCCGCTTGGGTTTATTCTCTTAAAGTTGACAATGAAAAAGTCGACCTAAGCTACCATTTCACTTATGTATCTTTTTAGTTTTTACGGTAGTTTAGTTATCTCTAATTTATTTTCTCATTTAAAATCTCTTTAATTCTTGCAAATATACATTGTTAGATAAAGTAAACTCTATTATCATCCCTTTTCCTTTGTACTCTTTAATGCTTTTCTTTTTGTGATGATAAGAGATTCCATTACAATTTAATGTATACATTTCTCTTTATGAAGGTTCTATTTTAAAAAGTGACACACATTTTCGTAAACACATAATAAACTTATAAAAACTTTTTCAGTCTTTAAAAAGTTATTTAAAAAAAATTGTGAGCCTCAGAATTAGAATTTCATTCCAAAAAAATTATACATTTTTAGCGAATGAGAAAAATTTCATTAAAGAAAAATAATTAAATACAATGAAACTTATTCAGTTACCTCTGATTTGAGATAGTTGCAAAGATACAGAAAATCTTTATAAATTGTACCTACTTCACTATTTCCAAATAAAGTAATAAGTTTTTTCCTGATGAAATAAATTTCATTTTGAAGTATTTACATATCCCAGGACTTTAGACATAATTTAAATTATTCGAAAATGAATTAGACGATATAACCTAATTATTTTTTTATGAGCGGATGAATTGACTAGTTTGAGAGACTCCGCTCACTTTACAGTACTCTAAAACCCACTTTTACTACCTCCTTAATACTGCTTACTAAGTTAATGATATTTTTATACTTATACTAACTTTTACGCTTTCGTTTTTTTTTAATTACTTTGAGATTCGCTACACTCTCTCTTATTCCTTCTTAGATCGTGAATCGTATAACTTGTTTCCACTTACTCTCCGTTTTAACCTTCCTCTAATATTCTGAAACTCCTTTAACCTTCACTACCCTATGCCACCTGTTATGCCTTGATTCCATGATATTTCTCCATCCATCTTCTCCCTCCATAACTATAAGTTATGGAGTCAGAGTCATAACTATCAGTTATACTCTAACTCTAACGTCCTCTTTTATATTATCACATTCTCTTCTTCTCTGTTGTCTTTCTTCTATCAACCTTGATCTTTCCGTGGTACCCCTGGTCTCTATTTTTATTATTTTCCGTGGAAACGCTTGCGCTATCCTGCTTTCTTCTCCCTTTTTACCTTCTCCTCAAAATTCAATGTCCTCTCAATTTGTGTAATGACCCATGTTGCTATTCCATAGATTAGTACTGATCACAGTAAAGCATCAAACATCCACACTCTCATCTTCGAATCTTCTTTAAACCTTCTTTTCCTCATACCTACACCTGCTTAATTACTTTCCTCGTACATTCTATCCTTCTACTCATCCGTAGTTCAACTTCTTCTTTCTCTACAAACCAAAAACCTAGTTAACTAAATTTATCCACCTCTTCCACCGTCTCTCCGTACACCTTTCCAGTAACATTCTATATTTTTTTTTACTTCTCTTCCTAAGCATATCATCTTCTTATTTGCGCATACTCAGGAACATTTCTTGCTATTTCCTCGTAACATCCCCCCTTTTCCTTTCTTCTCTAGTATCTTCTCTAAATCCGCCAAACTGAGACTGAACAGTAGTGGACTCATCGACACCCGTGTCGGAGTCCCCTTGTATTTCCCCTTTGCTTCACTATTCTCACTTATATAGTTTAATCATAGTCTCTTCAAAAATCTTACTTACCCTCTCGGCTAAAACTTCATCAAACGGGCTCTTTCATAACCTGCCATTACAAATCTCTACTTGCCGAATCGAACGCCGCTTAAATAAATGAAATAAGGCCACTAATTTTTCCTCCTCCCTTCCTAAGTTCCTACCTACTAGATAATTTACTACGCAGATGTTCTCTATCTGATATAAGTGTGATTCCCTTTGACTCCTCCACCTTCTTACCTTCACCTTTCTTAATTAATTACACCAACCTGTCTTCCATGTCTTAGGCCACCCTTCTACTCTTCGAACAGTGTTACAAGCCCTCCACATTTCATCTTTTACCTCTTTCCTTCCAAATCCAAAAACCTGAATCTCTATTTCGTCTTCTCCTGTTACCTTGTTTCTTGTAAGCCTCATTCCTGTTTCCCTATTTTTCCTGTTCTCCACTTCCTTACTCATTCTCTTTTTACTCTCCTTAAATTCTGGGTCCCACCATCCCCATTTCATTCCATGATATTTGCTTTTTGCCCTTACCTCTTTTTTATCCTTTCTGTTAGTTATTTCAGTTTTTCCAGGTACGTTTCCACGTCTTCCCCTCCCAAGCACTCCACCGGCTGAGTATCTATTCTCTCCCTAAATTCTCTACACTTATCCTCTCTACAACTACCCATTTTTATTTTTATTTCCCCAGTACCTTCCTTTTGTCCTCCACCCTAACAAATTCCATTCAGTTTTTCGCACTTCTTCCACCTCCCTGTGCTTCGAGTTTCTGATAAACATTTCGCTTTGTTCATCCAATATCTCTCCTATCCCTAACTGTACTGTCCATGCTTTTAAATCCCCCTGTCAATTCCAAATCTTTATTGCTTTTTTCCATTCATTCCCTGATTACTCTCCATCCTTTCTCTTCTTTTCTCCTCCTACACACACACTTTTTCATCTTCCATCAGTTCATTGCTAACCCCTCACACTATGTCACCAATCCTCCTAACTCCTTCTTCCACCTACAATTCCCTTCCGACCTACCATCCCCTGGCTTTAATATAAGCGAGAACAAGAGTTTCAATATTCAATCAATAATCGAGAACAGAGAGAATTCCGTGAACTCCATGTTTTCCGTGAATTCCATGAATTGCTTGAATTCCCCGATTTCTTTAAATTATGTCGAATATGTGAATTCCACACATTCCCCTAATTCCACAATACCTTAAATTCCATGAATTCCACTAATTCTGTGAATTTCTTAAATTCGATAAATTTTGTGAATTTCTTAAATCACTTCAATTCCTTAAATTCTTCGTATTCATTGAATTCCTTGAATTTTTTAAATTTCACGATTCCTTGAATTCCGCGAATACTTTAAATTTCACGAATTCTCTCGATTTCCTTGATTTTCATGAATTCCTTCAATTTCAAGAATTCCTTGAATTAAAATTAAAGCCATCCCCTGGCTTTAATATAAGCGAGAACAAGAGTTTAAATATTCAATCAATAATCGAGAACAGAGAGAATTCCGTGAACTCCATGTTTTCCGTGAATTTCATGAATTGCTTGAATTCCCCGATTTCTTAAAATTATGTCGAATATGTGAATTCCACACATTCCCCTAATTCCACAATACCTTAAATTCCATGAATTCCACTAATTCTGTGAATTTCTTAAATTCGATAAATTTTGTGAATTACTTGAATCACTTCAATTCCTTAAATTCTTCGTGTTCATTGAATTCCTTGAATTTCTTAAATTTCACGATTCCTTGAATTCCGCGAATACTTTAAATTTCACGAAAATCTCTCGAATTCCTTGATTTTCATGAATTCCTTCAATTTCAAGAATTCCTTGAATTCCAAGAATTCCTTGATATCCATCTTGTCCTTGAATTCTAAGAATTCCTTGAATTCTGGAAATTTCCTAAATGTCACGAATTCGATTAGTCTAGTGAATTTTCTGAATTCCGTAAATTCTTTTAATTTCATGAATTGCTTGAATTACTTTAGTTCCTCGCATTCTTTGAATTCATTGAATTAATTAAATTCGGCGAATTCCGCGAATTCTAAGTATTCCATGGGTTCAGTGAAATACCTCAATTCCGTAATTTCCTTGAATTTTGTGATTTCCTTGAATTTTGTGATTTCCATGAATTCGGTAAATTCGGAGAATTTCGTGAAGTCCAAGAATTCCTCTAGTTCCTTGAATTCCTTGAATTTCCAAAATTTCTAGAATTCCTTGAATTCGTTGAATTTCTCCAGTTCCACTTATTTCTTTAATTACATAAGTTCAGCTAATTCCTTGAATCCTGTAAATTCCTTAAATTTCGTGAATGATTTAAATGACTTAAATTCTTTGAATTTCTTGCATCAATTAAATTCCGTGAATTCTGCTGATTCTTTGTATTTCATTAATTTGTCGAATTCCTTGAATTTTGTGAATTTCACCAATTTTGGGGAATTTAATGTGTCCCATGAATTCCACGAATTCCTTGAATTTCGTGAATTGAACTTTTGAAGTTGTTTGCGCGAAGTTCTAACAGCAATGAAAACTTTTTTTGGTAGTCAAAAACATTTCCTCAAATTTGAACAGCAACCATTTATTTAGATTTCTATTATCAATAAAAAATAGTTCAAAGCAAGCGATACTTTCTTTAAAATATTTTGTACCCTCCCTAATTTTGAGACTTTTAACTATAGCTACCATGCAGGGACCGAAATAATTTTTTCCTTTACAAAAATTTAGGGGAGTGTTTTTGACTCACAAAAGAAAGTTTTCAAATAGGGTCAAATAGTGTCAATAGTGGCGTAAGTTCGAGTCCTACTCTTCTTTAAATGTTGAAAAACTTCTCTTATATTGAGCCACGTATAAAAATGATTGTTTACATATTGAAAATTTCAAAGAATTTTTAATTGGTCTTTCACTTTTATAAATTTTTTTTAGTATAATCAATGTTTGCTTGCTTTTTGATATGCATACATGGTGTGTTATGTCTATTTGGTATTCAGTATTCACTATGTGTGCTTTCGGAGTTTGCATTTCAGTAATTAACTGCTGAGAAATGAGGCGGAAGCATGTCTGGAAAATATTTTAGAATTGCGTGCCTGAGGCTGGAAGCTAGACTGACATTTCGTTAGAAAAACAGAGATATAAGTACGCCCTTTTTCAAATGAAAGCTGGAAAACATTTTTTCTCTCATATTTCATTTGCATGAAAACTACTAATACGACGGAAGCATAAGCTAGAAAAGATTCCTTTCCTTATTAATCTAAATTGATGCTTGGAAACTAGGAAATTTAATATCATCCGAAACGTTCTTTATGAAGAGCTTCGTTCCCATCTTTGTCTAAATATTATGTGATGAAAACCAGCTTAAGCCCCATAAACAAGCATATTGTTAGGGGCTGCTCTCATGGTCCTCGACGCTTTAGGGTTCAGTAAAATATTCATTAACTTTAATGATCCAACAATAGAGTGGTCCTTTAACGCATTGGAACATTTTTTCTTTGTAATTTTATTTTTATATACCCAAAATTTGTTTGCACAAAAAAAATAAATACACTTGCAAACTAAAGATACAAAAATTCAGACCACATTTATGGGTGATATACGGAAAATTGATAAAAAGAATTCCTGAAAATAAAATCAAGAATCTAACGACTAAATTTGGACAACCACAGCAAAATGTTCCCATTGGAATCTGAAAAAAGGAACAATTCTCTCCCCTCCCTTCTCCCTTGAAAAAGAAAAAAAAAATTATTTATCCTTACTTTGAACGAAAATAAAAAGGAGGAAAGAAAAATGAGAAGGCAACCAACCAAATCCCCTTCCTTCTCTTTTTTTTCTTTCTCAAGGATGAATAATTTTCTTTTCTTGTTTTTTTAAAGGGAAGGGTGGGGAGAAAAGTGTTCCTTTTTTCAGATTCCAATGGGAACATTTTGTGGTGGTTGTCCAAATTTGTCTCGTTAGATTCTTGATTTTATTTTCAAGAATTCTTTTTATCAATTTGATTATTGGACGTTAAAAAAGGATTTTAGATTGGATTGTTTTCCTATTTAAATATCCTTAATTTTATATACGAAAATATCAAAATTCGTATTTCAGAAATGTATCAGAAGAAGATTTATGATCCGTTTTATCAGACATGGCAGTATCCAAATCCTGAAATTTATTAGTCAGCGATGTTTACCCCTGAGAGATAAATTTCACCAAGAGGTTTCTGATGAGGTGTGATATTATTCAAATTACTTTGCTTTATTTTATGAACCCGTAAATTTTTTTAAATTCACTCTGGTTTAGATAGAAAGCAAAATTCGAAATATCACTTTTTTAGATATCTAATCAATAAATTTATTTTCTTAGTTTCTGCCAATAGTCGAACTCGAAATACAAAGTTCCTTACAGGCCGGATTTTTTTTTCACGTGATGATATAATTATATATAATAATATAATTATATATAACGTGATAATATAATTATTTTTTTTAGAAATGTTTCTATCTACATTCTGAACCGCACTACAATCTTTAAAAGTCATGGCTAATTTTTAATAGAACAGTCCTTAATGGGTTATAAATTACAAAATTGAAACTAACTTTTACCTCAACTTTTGCTGAAAACTCCTCACAAATTTGTAAATTAGAATTTTAATAATACCTTGACTTCTATAAACAGTATTTGAAAAGACATTTCAGGGACCAGGGCAATTTTATGATACATGTACCTGGATAAAATCAGTGGTCGAATCTTGAAAATAACTTCGTAAAAAGTTTCGACACACGAGAAAGTAAAAGTCTCTCCTCCTATAAAACTTGTTACCAACTTTCTTTAATCAATAGTCCCGCCAAGACTACTCCGAGTGATTAATCTTTTTTCCCATATCACGTAAAAAACTCCTGGGATCGAGAACATTAGAAGTATTTTAATTTACTAAAAAGTTTGTTTTTTATTTTGATTGAGTATTTTCCCCAGCTAGGGAGGTCTTCAGTAGGCTATATAATAGGGGCCTATTAATAAAGTCTTTATAGAATCTTGATAGTCTCTCACAAAAGTAAAATCATTCTCCTTATGCGTTCCTTTATTCATTTTCTGCCATTGTTTAGAGCTGACTCATTCACATATTCTATACTTTCTGTTCTCTTCTTTTTCCGAATACACCCCTCCCTTACCTCGTTTCCCAATAGAAATCTGCTATTCTTGTCCACCTTTTCTCATCCCATACCTTTTCTAAATACTTTTGTACTCCTTTCTTTTTATCATCTTATATCATTTTTTTTTTTTTGATACCTTAATCATCCTCATCTTTCTATTAATTGTCTTTCCCTCTTCTTTTTTTCCATAGTCTACTCTAGTCCCGTCTTCTATGTCTCTGGCAATAATGAACTCCCTCCTTTCTTCTTCCCATCTGGTTAATTCTATCGTCTTTCCTCTTCTCTCTTCTACCTCGATCAAACACTTTTTCGCTAACTCCCCTCCCTTCCCTCTTTAAGCTTCGTCTCAAATTTCCATACCCTCTTTCCCACTTTTATGCTTAATTAATCTCTTTGCACTTCTTCTCTCACCATATATCTTTCCTTTCTTTCCACTCCCATATCTCTGCTCCATAACCTAACACCGGCCATAGCAGCGTATCAAATAACCATATTCTCCTACTCCAGTTTTTTGCAACCTTCTTTTTCCTATTTCCCTTATCTGTTTCATTACCCCTGCTGCTTTTTTTTATCCTTTCTCTTATATGATCTCTATGATCTTTATTCGTTTGCAAGATATATCCCAAATATTTGAACTCTCTTACTTCTTCTAACTTTATTCCTTTCCATCTGCCCGCCCATTCTTTCTTTCTTCCCCTCCTTTTCTAAACCTCATTAACTTTGTCTTTTCGACATTTAAATTCAGCTTTTTCCATCTAAGTGTTTCTCTCATCCTGTTATTAAACCCACCATCCCTTCTTCATTCCCTTCCATCAACACTATGTTGTCTACGTATGCCAGTATATATATCTTCTCCTTCCCTATCCTAACTCCTCCCCAACCTTCCCTCCTCATTTTTTCTTTCAAGTCTGATATTAGTATATTAAATAAAATTGGGCTCAGAGGACATCCTTGCCGCACTTCCCTCACCAACTAGAAACTACCTCTTACTTGCTCTCCTACCTTTACTCTGCTTTTTGTATATCTAAAAATTTACGATACTCTCTTTGTTAATCCCTCTCTTTTCCTCTTTTTTACCATGAATTTTTATATTTCGCCTCGGTCTAATGAGTCAAGTGCCACCTTTAAGTTCATTCACACTGCTGTAATTTCCCTTTTTCCCTTTTAATTTTCTTATTAAAGAGACTACCATGTGCGCGCGCCAGCGCGCGCATACTTTTGTATTCACTTTTATCATTTACCCAATTCTCGAATAACTATTTATTTGTTGAAATTTTTTACTAACCAAAGTTTCGCTGAATTAGAATCAAAAATAATGTAATCAATGAATCCATGTAATGTAGAATTTACTATTGCTATTAGTATTATTAAAGATGGAGATATCATTCCAAGATTTTAATTATTTTATATCATTTTAGATTTTAGTAAAGTTTGATATTGCGAAAAAAAATTACTAATTAGTAATTAATTAATTATTTTACAACATACAAATCAACGAAAAATTATTTTCATTGATACATTAAAATAATTTCCACTTTATATTTTTATAAAAATAAGAATTATTAATAACATTTTAAACTAATTTTAGAAAAGTTGAAATATATTTTTGAAAATTGAGCTCAGATACTTGTTCCTCAACATTACAGAAAATTACAAAGATTGCATAATTTAAATAAAGGAATTTCAAATGTAAATGAACTTTCATTATACAAATTTATGTCACTCAATTGAACAACTTTAAAGATTAATCTGTATGTAATTTAATCATACAAATTATAGGTAACATTCAATTACATAACCTCAAAGTGAATAACTCATTCATGTTACTTAATCGAGAACTATTAAAATTCAATCTTTATGTTATTTAATATTGTAAACAAAATAATCAGCTAATAACTAATTAATCAGTTTGTAAAATAAAATGCATTAAAGAATTATTTTCAGTGAATGATTTAAATAATTTTTATTTTACATTTTTTTTTAATTAGAGTTATTTATAACATTTTAAACTATTCCAGAAAAAATATTAAAATATTCGCATATAATTTCGAAATCAGAATTCAGATGCTCATTTAATATCGCAAAACTTGAAAAAAATAATGAAACTGGAATGGAGGTATTTTAAATATTCACAAGCTTTTATTGCACAAATTATGACCAATATTAAATTACATAAACTTAAACTAAATAATAAATTTATCTTACTCAATTACGAGACATCATAATTTAATATTTATGTAATTCAATATTGTGAAAAAATCAGGTAATAATTAATTTATTTATACATAACGTAAAAAGCATTAAACTATCATTTTCATTTAGACATTGAAATTATTTTTATTCTACTTGTTTTTTAAATTTCACTTTTATTTCTGAAAATTTGATATTTTAGTAACCTTTTATACTCATTTTAGAAAAAATTAAAACACATTAACATATGAATTTAAAAATTGAATGGAGATACCACTTTCACAACATCAGAATTATTTCAAAAATTTAATTGAAATAGGGATGTATTTATATAAACAAGCTTTTATTATGCAAATTATATCCAATATTCAATTATATAACCTTCAAATAAATAATCAATTTTCGCCACCTGATTTAAAAAAAATAAATGTTAATCTCTATTTAATTAAATATTTTAGAAAAACCATTCAGCTAATAATTAATTAATTATTTCACAATATAAGAAGAATTTAACTATAATTTTTACTAAGTATTTAAATAATTTTCACCTTATATATTATTTTCGAATTTATTAATAACATTTTAAGATAATTCCAGAAATCATAAGTTTTAATAGAATCAATTAACAGTTAATCAGTTCAACCCAGGAAAAGCAATAAACAATTATTTTCCTTGAATAATTCTAAGAATTTTTACATTACATTTTATTTAAATTTGAAACAGCATTTCTATATATTTAATTTATTAATAACGTTTAAAATTAATTTCGAAGAAATTGAAATTATTATTTCATCTTAATTTGAATCTTTCTGTAATTTAATGCTGTTGTCAAAATTAATTAGCTAACAATTAAGTAAATAGTTCACAACATAAAAAGCCTCAAACAATTATTTTCATTGAAAAAATCAAATAATTTTAAATATATTTTTTAGATTTTAATTTTAATTTCGAAATATCTTTATTTCTTTGGAAATAATTCTAGAAAATCAAACAGAATTATTTAATAAATATTTATTAAATAACCTTAATGTAAATAATTAATTCATGTGACTTAATTGAAAACAATTTATATTCAGTTTTGTTAAATAAATCAGTCAATAGTTATTTAAACAGTTCATAATATAAAAAGGAGTAATAAATTATTTTCATTGAACCATTAAAATAATTTTTACCCTATATTTTGCTGAAAATTTGAAGTATTAATAATCTTTCAAAATAAATCCATAAAAATTTAAAACATATTGATATATAATTTTGAAGATGAAATTCAGATATTTATTTCAAAACATCGAGATTATTTTTACAATTATTTAATTGGAATTGGGAAATTTTAAATATAGATAAACTTTTATTATACAAATTATATTCCATATTAAATAACATAACCTCAAACTTTAATCTTTATTTAATTTAATATTGTAAACGAAATAATCAGCTAACAATGATTAACCAATGAATAACATACAAAGCATTAATAGAATTATTTTCATTGAATCATCCAAATAATTTTCAGTCTTCATATTTTTTTAAAAAGTTTTTTCTCAAGAAATGAAAGTTTTAAAAGCTTGCATCTCGCTAATTTTTTTAAACTTTTCTCTTTTTTAAATGGAAGTATAAGAAAGAATAATAAAATTAATGTGAATTTCAAAAACAATTCAATTGCAGTTAAAACTTGTAAAATTCTCGAAAAAGAAAATCTCCGTCATAAATTTCCGAAGTATGAAATTCCTGAATTATAGCAATTTAAAAATTATTTGTTTTTTAAAAATAAATATTATTTATTTATTAAAAACCATGATCAAAAATCTGTATCAAAGAAAATTTTTGATGAATGTTTAAAGCATATGAAAGTTATTTATTGAATTGGAAATAACAATAATTGTAGACAAATTGTATAATGATATTCATTTAGACACGTGCTCCTCGAACGAAAAAATAAATTTCCCCATAAATTTTCTCCGAACCTAATTACATTTTCCAAACAAACTTTGGATGATTTAAAAGAGTATTAATCTACTTTGAAGCTTTTTTAAAGTTTTTCTTTCATTCAATAATTCGATTGTTGATAAATTTTTTTGTAATTTTTTAATCATTCTATGCACATTTTTAAACAAAATCTCGTATTCAAAAATACATTCTTTTTCATTATTGTTATTTAAACATTTTTAAAATTATCTTATACAGTTTTGAACATTGAAAGAAAATTAATGGAAGAAAAATTAATTCTATTCCATTCTATTCCATTCTATTCCATTCTATTCCATTCTATTCCATTCTATTCCATTCTATTCCATTCTATTCTATTCCATTCTATTCTATTCCATTCTATTCCATTCTATTAATAGGCCCTCCTTGGTTAAGGCATAGAAACGCAATTTCTACCGGGGTTTTTCCTCGGACTTTCAATATTTTATCTTTATTCACATTATCAATCGAGGATTACGGTTATTTAGGGTCTAACAAACTCAAGAGGACAGGAATCATGTTTACTGAACCGTAATAATTAGGGATTCTGATTAATTGGGAGCCTTAAAATGCTAACCCATTTAACAAGTCAATTTCTCACATATAACCTTTTATTTAGAAAAGGTGATCACAGATTTTTTTTTAGATTTGTGCAGACATTTTTTTTAGAAATTATGAAGACAGGACAGATTTAAACAAATCCTGGAATGGTATTGGGAATAGTATTCGCTGGCCTTAATCATTTCTCTGATATTTTAACATTAACTAAATATTATAAATAGATTAAAAAATAATTTTATAACGTTAAATCGATCAACTAGAGATTTTAAAATTATATTTTTAAAACTTTAATTTCAAGTTTCAACTTTTGTCTGACCAATTTACCTTTTTCTCTCATTATTTATATTCAGAGACAACAACGAAGGGCACTTTTCTATCTTAAAAGATAAATTTTCAATCTAAAAGGACGAATCCTTTCGATAAAAATTTAATTTCTTATCAAAAAAAATGAATTTTTGATGAGAATTTAATTTCTTATCAAAAAACATGAATTTTTATTCAAAAAAAAAATTTATAGGGAAATAAAGGGAGGTTCAACAAAACAATTAAATATTCGAATAAAAAAAAGATTTTAAACAAAATACTTTAATTTTCAATAAAATAATAAAATTTTCATTACAATAGTGCCTTTTTTAACAAGTTTTTTAATTTTCAGCCTAAAAAGATACATTTTCAACTCAATTGTTTCTACAAAAACCAAAAAGACGAATTCGCAACCCAGAAGATTAATTTTCTAGACAAAAAGAATTATTTTTCTACACAAAAAAATAGTTGAATTTTCAATCAGAATTGAATTTTAAATGAAATAATTAAATTTTTTGTTTGAAAATCTATTCTATTCAATCGCGTTTTTTTGTGCTCTATTCTATCCACTTTCTATTGTATTTTACTAAAATCAAACAGAAGAATTTTTAATCCGCGAGATTAATTTTCTATCAAAAAAGACGAATTATTACCAAAGAAACAAGAAATATTAAACCAATAAGATTATTTTTCTACAAAAAATATGTTTAAAAAACAGAAAATTATAAGAAAAAGAAATACATTATTAACTAGAATTATGAATTTTTGAACAAAAAAATTATTTTTAAATAAAGTGGTGCAACGAAAAGTGAATCTTTTGCCAAAAAGACAAATTTTAAACGAAATTGTTAAATTTTCCAACAAGTAATTAAATTTTAACTAAAAATTTAATCTTCAGGAGAATTCCTGACCAATTTTTCATCTGATCTCAGCATTAATATTCGAAAACCAAAATTGGTGCTTGTAACATTTGTAACGTAAACGCTTTTCAAACGGAGTAAAACATCATATTTCAAGTTTTTCATCTCTGAAAGTTTTTGAAAATTCCTCTTATAGAAATTTCCTGAGTTTTGCAAGTTTTTTTTTCAAAATTCCGGACTTCTCTGACTTTCCCTGTCCAATAAAATGTCCTGACTTTTCCTAATTTTTAAGCTCCCAAAGTATTAGAGTCTATAATTTTACTTTATATAAATTTGAATGTTTTATTTAGTAATTTTAATATTTTTAAACGTTATATTCGAAATTGACAATTTTTAAAAGCTATGATTTGATTAGTTTTGCCGGCGATATTTAGAGAATTTTCAATGCGTCAACAATTGACTACCTAAAAATTAGGTAGTTTGGAGGTCTGTTTTTTTAATTGTGAATCTTGTTCATGCTCATTTTGCATAAAAATTATTCAGGATAAAAAGATTTTCAGCAATCTGACATAAAAATTTTTTATATAGTGACACTAAACTTATGTTGCGTTCCAATCTGTAGGGTTGGCTTAGAAATATTTTAAGAGTTATTTCAATCGACTACAAATATAATTTTACCTTAATTTCGTGAAAGAAGTATTTTTATTAAAACTTTTGTACAAGGGATGTAATAAATATTAGAAATTTTAAAGATAAATTACATTTTTTGGATAATTTATTTTCCTGTTTGTAAAATGTAATAACCTGAATAGATTAGTTCAGAATCACTTACCAATGATTTTTACTACTTAAAGGCTAACTAAAAACGACTTGTACTACTGGGAACACTGTAATCTGATTTTAAACTGCACATACTACTTTTTACAAATCGACATAAATTATATATCGATTAAAGGACAAGCTAATGGATTAGTTGCGTATACGATATTATATTTTATTCTATTCTATTATATTAAATTTTTTCTATTCTATTCTATTCTATTATACTGTATTTTATTCTATTTCATTAAAGTCTAGTTCATTCTATTCTATTCTATTCTACTCAACTCTACTCTACTCTACTCCATTCTATTCTATTCTATTCTACTCAACTCTACTCTACTCTACTCCATTCTATTCTATTCTATTCTGTTTTATTCTATTCCATTCTATTCTATTCTACTCTACTCTATTCCATCCTATTCCATTCTATTATTCTGCACAGAAACAAATTTATAATTGCGCACACGATATTATATTTTATTCTATTCTATCCTATTCTATCCTATTCTATCCTATTCTATCCTATTCTACTCTATTCTATTCTATTCTACTCTACTCTACTCTATTCTATTCTATTCTATTCTATTCTATTCTATTCTATTCTATTCTATTCCATTCCATTCTATTCTATTCTATTATTCTGCACAGAAACAACTTTATAGTTGCGCATACGATATTATATTTTATTCTATTCTATCCTATTCTACTCTATTCTATTCCGTACTATTATATAATATTCTATTCTGTTCTATTATATTATTCTCTTCCATTCTATTTAATTATATTCTGTTTCATTTTATTCTATTCTATTTCATTCTATTCCATTTTCTATTCTATTCTATTCTATTTTATTTCATTCTATGTTATTTTATTTTATACTCTAGTCTACTCTAGTCTATTCTGTTATATTCTATTCTATTTTATTC
>NC_046666.1:1621583-1636078 GCF_010883055.1 Belonocnema kinseyi | reverse complement strand
ATTATATTATATCATATCCAATTTCTATTCTATAATAGAATACTGCATCTTCTTTGTTGAAATTTTACTTTTCAGCTGAAAATTGAACTCTTTCAGTTGAAGATTCATAATTTTTCTTGAAAATTTACTTCTCAGCTTAAAAATTTAACGATTCCATTTTTGTGACGAATTTATTTATTATTGTTGGACATTTAACTGTTTCATTCAAAATTGATTTTTTCATATAAAAATTCAATTACTTCGCTAAAAAAAACGTATCTCTTTTGTTAAAAATGAAACTATTTTTTGTCATAGTTGTTTTTGGTTCAAAATTCATAAATATTCATAATTTTATTTAATAATTTACATCTTTGGTTGAAAAGGACACTGCACAAAACCAATGGAAAAAATTTCTCCGTCAAATGGGCTATAAGATAGAGATCAAACTAATAACGCAGATTAAGGTTTTTATTAGGCTTAATTATTATTTTTTGTCTCATAATAAAATTTTAGTTGAGCGATTTTATTTATCTGAGTAATATAATAAATTATAAAGTAAGCAAAAGATGTTTATTTGGCATACTTCAGACCAAAGAAAAGAATCTGGATGTTGTTGAACATCCTTCATTCAATGCTTGTCAAAGTTTCAAGCACAAAATGTTCTCCTCATTAGGACAGTCAATTATGTCAAAAGTTCCATTCAAATCAGAAGATTAACTAAAATTTTATTTGGTAAAAACAGAAAAGAAACAAAAAGGAAAATTTGGTAAGTTAGGTTCTCTATATCAATCTCTTTTTCTCATGAGTCGAATTATTGAGATCGCTTCTGTTTACATTGTTAATAATTAAAATCAATCTTCTTTACTGATTTTATGATCAAAAATTATTGAAGTTAATAAATTAAATAAATAGAAAACTGAAGTAAAAAGGAGACAAAACTATCTTTTTGCTCTATTTTTCACATACAATAAGAAAAATTAATACATTAACGATATTTAATCATAATGTGAAGAATCTCTCTCTCTCTCTCTCTCTCTCTCTCTCTCTCTCTCTCTCTCTCTCTCTCTCTATAAAACAAGGTATGGAAAATTCTAGAAGTCTTGGAAAATTCTGGAAAAGTCGCTCTAATACACTACATTTCGTGGACCACTTTAATCTATAATGTGATATATCTCAAAATAGAGGTTAGATATCTCAAAATGTTTCAGGAAAAGGTTGTAGAGGGCAAAGGGGATTATGCAAAGTTGTCAATGACTTTGACTTTTGAATGCAATTTTCAAGGCAATTTAGATGTCAACGGGATTTTTTTTAAACTGAAACCATAATTTTGACAAGGTCAATTAAAGGTCAAATATTACAAAATGGCTGAATTCGGTTATACTTTTTTTATACTTCCTATTTTTAGCACTACCCAGGAACAACGACGTGGACGTAACAGGATTATGTTCCCTTTGGGGTGCTTGATTAAAATGAGTATATGTGCGAAATATAGACACATACACATATTTTTAGCAGTACTGCATGAGAGACTCTGTAGGAAAATTCACGCGACAGATTTTCTTTGTTTTTATGAAGTAAGAAGCTGGATTGATGGACTATTGATCTTTATCACAAATATAGGAAGTATTCACAACTACAAAAGAATTAGGCCATTTTTGCATATTTGACCTACAATTGACCTTGTTATGACCTTTACGAAATGATCATTTCTCGCCTTTTCAAATATGGGATCAAAATAACGCTTCTATTGTTAAAAAATCACTTTGACCTCTGAATAACCTTGAACATCGCATTCAAGGTCAAAATCATTGGTATCTTCGCGTAATCCCCTTTTCCCTTTAAAACTATTGCCTGCAACATTTTCATGTATCTAACCTCATAGGATCTAACCTAATATTATTTTCTGAAAGTTTGAGTCAATTTGACGGAGATATTTTTTCCATTTTTTTTGTGCGAGGTCCTTTGTCTATTTAAAAAATAAAGTTGGTTCTTCGTTTAAAATAGATTTCCTAACTAAAAAATTAACTATTTCCGTCAAGGATGCATAATTTTAGATGAAAATTCATATATTATGTTAAAATTTCATTTATTATGTTTAAAGATAATTCTATTTTGTTAGAAAATAAATAATTTTGATGAAAAGTTTCCTTTTTGGATAAAAGCTCACAATAATATACTTTGTAAAAACTTTAACGATTTCAATGGCTACTATTTTTTTTAGTTGATGATTCTTTATTTTAGTTGAAAATTCCTCACTTTGTTAAAAAATTACCTTTTTTAAAAAAATTTCGTTCAATTGAACATTTATTTTTTTAATTCAAATTTAACTGTTCCCTGTGATGAATGAAAAATATTAATCTTCCCAGTTGAAAGTTTATATAGTTTATTAAAAATTCAAAAATTATGTTAAAATATCCTTTTTTGTTGAGATATCAACTATTTTAAGGAAAATTTTTCTTGTTGTTGAAATACTAACTATTGAACTTTTTTCTCTAGAAATTAATCTCTTTCGGTTAAAATATAATCTACTTCGTAAAAAACTCAACTATTCCGTTTAGAAAGTAAGTTTTTGATTGAAGACTCTTCATTTTATTTGAAGATTCATCTCTTTGCTAAAAATGTACCTTTCTTATAAAATAGTTATCTCGTTGCAATTATAGGGCTCAAATTCAGCCATCAAAAATACTGAAAATGAACTGCAAGTCAGATAATGGGCTTAAATTCAGTCCTTCGATGGACTATTTTTCGATCGCAAAGCAGAATATGGACTTAAATTAAGACCTAATCTGAATTTAAAGTCAGCTGTCAAGATTGATTAAATTAAGTCTAAATTAAAACTAAAATTCAGGACAAGGATAGGCTAAAATAAGACAAAAAATGTATAAATACGGAATTGTAAAAACAATTTCTTTGTTGAAAATAAATATAGTTTAGTAAAAATTGTTTAAAGATAAATTTGAATGTATATTTGAAAAATTTTTACTGAACTATATTTATTTTAAACAAAGAAATTTTCTTTATATTTTCGTATTAGTAAACAAAAATTTTTGATCGTGTTTTTGTGTTTTTGGTTTCAATTGACTATAAATAAAAATGTTTTCCCTTGGGTTGAATTTTTTAAATGTAAGCTCAAAGGACAAAAAAAATAAATACAAACTTATTTATTAAATAAAAATATATTATCTGGTATGACATTACATCACTTTTATTTTTTATTTTATTACATCACTTGACTCTCGTTACATCACGAGTTTAATGCAAAGTATACAAATGGCTTCGCATAGAGGGAGATTTTTCTTTCCACTTTTTTATTTTTGTACCAATTAGTAACTTATTTTTGTTCTTAGACTTATTTAATTAATATAAATGGATATTCTTTAAGTAATAATGGATTGTTATATATCATAATGAATTTGTTTTTCTTTATTTTTTAATCAAATTCATCTCATAATGTTAACATTTTTCTTAGGGAAATAGCAAAATATTTATTAATTAAATTAATTGATGTTAAAATTATTGTTTATAAGCTCCGAAGTTGCCGTTCAATTAATTATTTATTTTTAAAAAGTTGTTCAAAGTAGTTTATTGAGACCGGCAATTCTAACCTCAAATTTTTTCAACTCCGTAGATAAGTATAATTTAATAGAAACTCGTAAATTTAATTTGCAATCAAATTATTAATTATGCATTAACATGTAATATTGTAAATTGGAAAAAATATTCAAACAATTTGAATTATTTTTTGTTAGAAAATTTTATTATTGGGTTGACAGTTTCATTAACTGAACAATCTTTGTGAATAATAATTCAACTATTTTGTTGAAAATTCGTCTTTTTGGTTCGAAAATTTGTCTTTTTAATTATAAATTTCATATTTTTTTTAGCAATAATGGAACTGTTTGGTAGAAATATTTTTATTTTTTTTTTTAATGAAAAATCTTATTTGGTTAAAAAATCATCTCTTTCGGTAGAAATTTTATATGTTTTTGTGTACAAGTCAAACTGTTTGGATGAATTTTTTTTAACGAATTAAATTTTTTTTAATTAATTTAATTGTTTTTTATTTTTAATTAAAATACTTTTTGGTTGAAATATCAGCGATAACTTTTTTTATTAGATTTCATCTTTTGGATAGAAATTTATTCTTTTTTATTTTAAAATTCAACAATTTGATAAAAACTTGAAGTATTAGGTTAACCAAAAAAGTTGCATTCTGATTAAAAAATATAATAATTTATATTTCAGCCAAAAGATATTTTAATTTAAAAAGATGAACTTTCTTCAAAACAGTTATATTTTTAATTCGAAAATACAAATTTCCAAAATGAGTTAATTTACTTAATTTATTTAAAAATTAAATAGACGATATTAATCTCATTAACATTTTTAATATTTAATATTAAATTTGAATGCGTATTTACTCATTTTAATTCAAAAATTTAATTTATGAGTTACTATTAAATTACTTATCTAAGCAGTTTGGCCAAATTTTGGCATACCATAACTGCCAAACCTGGGTGTGGTGTACCCCAATTAAAAAACAGTCATTTAAAAAAAACTACTAAATATTTTTAATCCACATTTTTTTGGTATATTTATTATTAGTTTCCTCAGTAAAACATACTTTTATTTATTCTTACAAAACAAATTAGGTATAAGAAAAAAAATAGAATAAAAATTATTTAAGTGTTTAAAATGCGAGTTTACTTGGCTGGGGTATCCTGCACCCCGGTGTGGCAGTTAAAGGTTAAACATTTGAAAAATATGCAAATACATTACTGTTTCTATAAGTGTAGAAAATTTCAATAATAAAAGTCACAGGTGTTGAGGAATATTTTTAATTATTTCTTACTAAATGTACGATTTTTCAGAACAAAAATAAACAGTGGTAATAAATTCAAAAGAACCTCAAAAATACTAGAACCTTTTTACTTTTATGATTTATGTTGGAATATAAAATATCCTCAACGTTATTTATTATTGTCCCAGTATTGGAAATACTTTTTGCGTTGTGCCAGTAATGGTCAGTTTACCTTATTTTTACGATTAAATCAAGTCCCCGTGTAGGAATCCAATCAGGAATCCGGCCGGGTCCCAGCCGGATAGCCCCGCTTTAAGCCGGGTGCTGGTCGGAGAATCCGGCCAGGATCCGGCTAAAAACGTCACGGTAAACTGGTCGGATCCCGGCTTCAATACCGGGTAATCCGGCCAAAAGGTGGTTAAGAAATGTTGATTCAGGCGAGAAATTGGTAAATTTTTTTGTCTTTTAAAGCTCATCGTAAAGATTGCGGTGAACTTTAAACGTCCAATCAAGTGAACCAATTCTTCCAAGAAAATTGGAGTAGAATTTTATTCCCTGATGATAGGATCTCTTAGCAATTTAGAAGCCACGTGGTGATTTAAGGTTAGGAAGGAAGAAAGTAAAAACTGTATACACAAGACTATATTTTAATTTAAAATAATAATTATTCGCGCACTAAGTGGGGGATTCAAACTAATTACTGAAATAAGGTTGATTTTAACCGCGAGTCTCGATTTTATTTGCAAACTTGGAAGAGACGACGCGACATGAGTGCAAGGAGCATTCTCGTTCCAGGTGCGAAACTGAAAATTACTGAGTATCCATGCAGACGACAGGCACAGCATGCGCTATATATGGCGGTAAATTTGAAATTGTACAGGCTAAACATTGTCTGAATATAGAGAATTTTATAAAAATTGTATCATTTCTGTTGTTGCACATAGCAGAATCGATAACAGTTTAATTTAAAATGTTAAATTATTCGAAAAAATTTAATGTTTTTTTTTAAAGAACTTGAAAATGCTCATTTTTTGTTTCACTGATCTACACGGGTTACCGACTTCATTTTAGACAAAAATGAAATTTTTTTTTGTTAAAAATTCAACTATTAAATTTAAAATTTTTTGTCACATTGACCCATTATGCAACCAATCATCCTTTCGACAACAATGTGCCCGGTATAATCGAAATGTTTTGTAACCTCATTTTTTGTAGATAGGAAAATTATGACAAACATTATGGACGTGTTGGCGCGTAAGGACCCTCGTCCCCTAATTTAAATTACATTTATATTAATACTCGATAGGATCTCTCTCGTTTCCTGATGTGGATTCTATGGAAATTTCGATGTGGGGACAAGATGGGTATTTGAGTTATAAGATAAGTAGGGGTCCGAAATTTGAAAAATCCGAACTGAAATGTGCGTCCATGCGTGAGACCTCCCGCTCGGTTTAAGGGTTGATGATTTCCCTGGAGTGTACAATCCACTGTCCTTGCGACTGTCTTAACGAGAACAAGGGAATCCTTTTAACCTCGGATCCACTCTCCAGTTGCTCGCTCGATCACGAAAAATTATTTATGAGCTAACCTCATCAAAGAAAATTATGTGCGCGCGCAGGCGCGCGCTCACTTTTGTTCTCATTTTTATCATTTACTAAATTTTCTAGTAACAATTTATTTGTTAAAATTTTCTGAGCACTTGTATTCTTGTTGAAATTAGATTCTGAAACAATGAATTCAGTGTATCAATGTAACGTAAAATTTACAAGTACTATTATTAGTACTATTATTAATAGACATTTTATAAATAAAAATAGATTTTTGGGATAAAGTGTGGTATAGAAATAAATCACACAATATTTTGACGTAACACAAATTATTTACAACGAAAGAAGTATCAGCAGTTTTTTTAGGTTTATATAAATTTTTTAATTTTCATGAGACAACTAGGAAAGCTTTTTAAATATTTCAGGTGTGTCAAAAACAGAATGTAGAAGATTTAAAAACTATATATTTTATTTTACAGGATTTTACATATTATTAGGAAAATTCAAGCCTTTTCAAAATATATTTAGGACTTTTATAATTTCAGAAGAAATAATAAATATCCCATAAATTTTCGGAAATGCTCCCAAGGTTTAAAATGTTTTAAATCTATGCAAAGCCTCTTTCATTCCTAAAATATTTTTAAATTAATCCAATTTTTCTTGAATTTTTGAAAAATCATTTAAATTGCAAAAAATTCACCTCAAAAATTACTTACGAATTTGAAGAAAATTATAAAAGACTTTTGAATATTTCAGATTCGTCAACGAAAAATCTAGATTAAAAAAAAAAATTTTCGGGATTTTACAAAATAATAAGAAAAATTCGAGCCCTTTTAAAATTAAATGTATCTACAATACCTCTTAAATTCTCAAAAATATTTTTTTCTGACTGGAATTTTTCTTGAAATTTTGAAAAGTTATTTAAAATTCAGTTTTACACACATTTTGTCCATAATTTTTAACTTAAAAAAAAACATTAGTGTCCAGACGTTTGCGTTTGTAAAGTCTGGGTTAATTTTTGTTCAAAAACTTTCACATAAATCTGCATTTTTTTAAATCTTCTGCAGTATAAAATCTTTTTTATTCTCCTTAAATCTTCAAAATATTTATAGAATTTTATGATTTAATTTATTTTTATATTTTTTAATGTTACCAAACTGAAACATTTTTCTTTAAAATCTTCTACACTTTTTTGAAATTTAAGGAAATATTTGATGTTTTAAAATCTTTTTGAATGTTCTCCTAAAACTCATTTTTCAAAATAAAAAGCGAAAGAAATTATTTTAGGAACCTAAAAATTTTGTTCATTACCCTGAATTTTTACAAAAGTCCTAAAATATCTTATAAGTTTTCAGTTAATAAAAAGGTTTAAAATTTTCCCATAAATCTAAACTCTATATTTTTCATTCTCTCGACGCGCTAAAAAATTAAGTTTACCTAAATTTGAATTAAATCCTGGAAAATGGAAATAATTGTCTTAAAGTATTCTAAATTTTTTCAAAAACAATTTTGAAGTCTTTAAAATTTAAAAATTATTATTTCAAAATTCAATATTAACTGCTTAAAATTTTCCCACAATTGTTTAAAATAATAAAATCTCAAAATGTTTCAAAATTAATAAGACGCTTATATTGTTCTAATTCCTAAAATAAGTTTTTTCAATAATTTGATTTTACTTATGTCTTTGAAAAAGTAAAAAAATATTACCCAGACGTGAAAAAGAAAACATTTTTCTCTTCTTAAAAACTCTGGAATTATAATATGGTAACAAAATGTTAAGAAAAAATTATTGCACAACATAAAATACTTAATTTAAAAAAAAAAAGTTAAAATTAAATCTTCATCTGCTTCGATGATGTGAAAAATATAGTTAGCTAACAATTAATTGATTTTTTTATTAATGATAACATAAAAAGCATTAAACAATCATTTTCATTCAAACATAGAAATAATTTGTACTGTACATTTTCTTTTAATTTCACATTCATTTTTGAAGATTTATTTAATTGGTACATTTAATTAACAGTACATCAGAATCATTTGAAAAATTATCTAACTGAAATAATATAATTGCAAATATAAATGAACTTTTAATATTCAAATTATATTCAATATTCCATTATATAACCTTAAAGTCAATAATTAAATTATGTTACTTAAATTTAAGGAACTAAGTTCTAATCTTTATTTACTTTAATTATCATAAAACGTTAATTAGCTAAAAATCAATTGACCATTTTACAAAATAAAAACGATTAAAATATAATTCTGTTATAAAATATTCAAATAACTTTAACTTTATTATTTAATTTATTATTACTTAATTATTAATTAATTTATTTATTTTTATTCATTTATTTATTTATTATTATTAATTATTTAATTTGAACATTAACGCTACGGAGAGACGAGAATATTTTCTTCATAACCCTTCCAAGCTAAATTCCAACTTAATTCCTTATACTGATAAGATTAATTTTGTTGTGAAGAAAATATTCTCGGCTCTCCGTAGCTTAGTGAGAAGAGCATCAGACCGGAAATCTTGAATGACCTGGGTTCGAATCCCAGCGGAGCTAAAGATACCTTTCGCAAATTATAAAATAAATAATAAATATTCATAAAATGTTGATTTTAGACCAGTTTGGTAAAAAAACATTACCATAAGATTAATTTAAAAATATTATATTTTAACAAAATTGTTGAATTTTCAACAAAATAGTTCAATTTTCCACAGGGAAAATTAACTTTTTCTCGAAAAAGATGAATTTTTAATAATGTCGTTGAATTTTCAACCAACTAGTTGAACTTTCGACTAAAAAGATTAATTTTCTACTGAAAAAGAAGACTTTTTAATAGTGAAAGTGTTTTTAACAAAGTAGTTTAATGATCAAGTAAATGAAATAAATTTTCAACCAAACTGTTGAATTTACAACTAAAAAGATCAATTTTTGACCAAAAATAGAAAACACAAATTTTCCGTTAAGAACTTAATTTTTAATAAGAAAATAATTTTCAACAAACCAATTGAATTTTCAACTGCATTAATAAATCTTTAACTGGAAACGTACAACTTTTAGTTAAAAATACATTGTTAACCAGAAAACAAATATTTTTTCATAAAATAGTTAAACTTTCTACAAAAAGATTAATTTTCTACCGAAAAAGAGGACCTGTTAACAAATTAGTTGGAATTTCAACTTAAAAAGATAAGCTTTCGAACGAAACGTTAAATTTTCAACTAAAAAATTCAATTTTCAGTTAAAACATAGTTTTCATTTAAAAAATAATTTTCAACAAACTATTTGAATTTTTAACTAAAGTGACTTAAATAACTAATGTTAACTGCCATAGTTTAAGTTTCAGCTAAAAAATGCATTTTTTCCGATAAACAACGATTTTTCAAAAAAAATAGTTTAACCAAATAGTTAAATTTTCAAAAAAGAAGATTGATTATTAATATTCTAGCAAAAACAGAAGACTTTTCAATAAACTACATGAATTTTTAACGAAGCATTCGAATTTTTAAATAAAAGCAAAAAAAATAATTTAAAAGAGCTGTTCAATTTAATACTGAAAAAGATCAATTTTTGACGAAAAATTACACACTTAAATTTTCAGCTAAAATTTTAATTTTAATTTAAAAAAAATTGATTTTTGAACAACCTACTAAAATTTTCAACTAAAGAGATGAATGATGAACAAGGTAGATTTACTTTTTAATGAGAAAAAAATTCTTTTAACAAAATACAAGAATTTCTAACTAATTAATTGAATCTTCGACTAAAAAGATCAATTTTAACTAAATAGTTGAATTTTCAACCGAAAAGATCAACTTTCTACCAAAAAGGCAAATTTTCAACTCAAAGTGATAAATTTTCAACCGAGCAGTTGAATTTTTAACTAAAAAGAACTTTTTTCCAACAAAAATGGATTTCCTAAATATTCAATTAAAAACTTAGTTACCAATAAAAATAAATAACCTTTAACCAACTATTTAAATTTGCATTAAAGAGATGAATTTTTCACTAAAATTACGAATCTTCAAATGGAATAGTTAAATTTTCAGTTAAAAAATACAGTTTCGACCAAAAGTAACGATTTTTCAACTAAATAGTTCAATTTCATCTCAAACAAATTTTCAACTAAAAAAAATAAGTTTTCGAGCAAAAATTGAATATTTACATTTTGGGTAAAAAAGTTTGTTTTTAATTTTAAGAAACTAATTTTTAACAAACTAGTTAAATTTTCAATAAAAAAAATTAATCTCTAACAAAATGGTTGAAACTCTAGACAAGAAAAAATAATTTTGCTAAAAAAAAGGTGACCTTTCAACCAAAAAAGAATACTTTTAACATAATAATTGGATTAATTTTAGAACAAAGGGATCAATTTTTAACTAAATTTGTAAATATTTACGCGAAAAAGTTAAATTTTCAGTAAAAAAGAATTTCAACCATACGTGTGTGAAATAGCAAAACTTTGACCAAATAAGATGAATTTTCAACTAAAAAAGAGAAATATTTATCTGTACTACTGCATTTTCAACTTATTAAGATTAATTTTCCATCACAAATGGAATACTTAAATTCTCAGTTAAAAAATTTATAGTAAAAAAAAACAACTAATTTTTAAGAAACTATTTTTATTTTCAACCAAAGATATAAATTTTTAACTAAAACGATAAATCGCCAACTGGGATTGCTCAATGTTCAATTAAAAAATAAATTTTCTAATAGGAAATTCTTTTTTGTTTTTATTTTTGAAAAATTTTTAATAAATATAAAAATATAAATTCGATAGTGAAATAACACTGCAATTTTTTAGAATTAAAACATTAGTTTTAATGGTGCCCGGAAATATTTAGAAATTGCAATTTATTAAATGGGTATATTTTATTTTATTTAAAAAATTTTGTAAACTTAAAAAGATAATATGAATGTTGTTAAATCCAAATGAATTGTTTCAAACCGGACTAGGTTTCTCTTTATAGTTTATTTTAAATAATCTCAACTCAATTCCAAAGAAATTGATACGAGTCGATTTTTTTATTTTTTGTTTATTGTACTTCTGTGTTTACAAATAAAATGAAAAAATTTATAACTTTTACAAAAATATTGGTACCTTTCCGTTAACAATGGAAAAAAATTCGGAATTGCTCGAAATCAATATAGTGGTATATTGTATACGAAATTACTTCATTAAATTTTTAAATTAATCGTTATAAATTAATTTTATAAACAAATTTTAAAGTTGGTGGTTCTACGATAAAAAAAAATTTATTTAGTACATCTGAATTGTATTTAACATTTAGACATTAACAATTAACATTTAACATTTATTTGACATTTTTAAATAATCGTTATTGATACAAACGAAATTTTTGTAATTCCATAAACAAAGTATAGAGACAAATGTAAGATTCAGTCATTTAAGGCAAAGAATGTTGTTTTACAAACATTCTTTTCACAAAAACGATATTAAATTATTATAACCGTATAATATAAGTTAGGTCAGTTTATTATTCGATAGAATTCATTAACTTTATAAAAAAAATTTATAAACAAATGCACTATTTGGAGATTTATTCATAGAAATACATTCTGCTTTCACGAAAACCATTTTAAAATGGTTTAAAAATGATATTCTATTATTTTTTCCTTAAAAATATGTGTTATCGTTATAAATAAAATAAGTAAACAAATCGACTATTTGGTCATTTAATATCAAAAATACATTGTATTTTCACTAAAACGACTTTAAATTTATTTTTTGGAGACTTTACGTGGAAAATTTATCTCAACAGAATATATTCTAATTTTATAAATAAATTTTAATAACAAATGCATTATTTGACCATTTATTCATATAAATACTTTCTGTTTTCACTAAAACGACTTTAAATTAATTTAATACTAATTTTCTTCTAGAAAAGCTTTGTCCTTTTAAATTATTTTTTAAGTTTATAAAAAAAATTCTATAAACAAATACACGATTCGTTCATTGTTAAGTTTTCCAAAAAATTCTCCCTGGGTTCAATTTCACATGTGTCTTGAAAATCTAATAAGAAATTAAATTTCAACAGGAAATTCCGGCTTATTTTCTATTGGTCGCAGCTGTATGGTTAATCGATAAAAAATTTATGAAATTGAATCCAGAATTGGTTACGTTATCAGATACTTTCCCGCTCGAAAAGGCTATTTGACTATGTTTATCGAACTGATGAAAATCAAAATAGTTTTGGACCTTAGAACGTAAAATGGAGAACATATTTTATATTCGGATATTTTTATTTGAAAAATCGATCAATTAAAGATTATATAAACTTTTTAATTTAAATATGAAATCTTTAACGAAAATGATAATTATTGATTTAATTTTATTATTACTGTACTAGTATCTTTTATAATAATTGAAAACATTTTTTTACAGTTATATCTTTTATAAAATATTATACTCAGGAATAATAGATACTCGAAAAATGCACCTTGTTTTATGTTAACAGAAAATACAAGAGCTTTCTCGAGAAGGAATCTACACTTGTTGAGAAAGAAATAATAGTCTGGATTCTACGTACTTTAACATACAACCGAGAATAATTCAGGAATTTATCAAATATATTTTTGTATACAAGAGATCTTTCATCCTCTAATGAGCATTATAACTATATGTTTTCTTTGCAAAATTTTCCTTGAATTTTCTTCTATTTTCCTTCCTCATTAGAGAATGCTTCTTAAAAGCTATGATTTTAAAACATTAAGCTTTTCAATTCAAGCAACAAGAAGTTTTTAATTTTGTGGACTAAAAGTGTAACAGTTCAAACATAATTAATTATCAGGAAATTTTAAGTAATTTCCACAATTTAATATCTCAAACTCACTATAATAATTAACAAAAAAGTGTCTCATTTTCAAGGTTTAATTTATAGTTTATAAACTGCAGTATTGTATTCTTGTTGGCTTTAAATTTTTATCTAGAAATTCTTCAAATTTTTTTACTGATATACTTTTAAATTTGATAAGAACTTTAATAATTAATAGTAGGACTTTCAAAATTTTCAAAATGTTTCAATCGAAACAATATGAAATAGCGTAACAAAATATATGAAAATGCGTGAAAAACATGAAAAAGCGTGAGAAATATGAAAAAGCGTGGGGGAATAGGAAGGGGCATGGGAAAATAGTAAGAGGCGTGGAAAATATAAAAAAGCGTAGAAAAATATGAAAAATACGAAGAAACATATAAAAATAAACAATAGTGTGGGACAATTGTAAGGCACATTTAAAAGTAAGCAATAGACTGAGTAAATAGTAAAAATCTTGAAAAATATAAAAAAAATAACATAGGAAAATAGAAAGGGGCATTTGAATAAATGAATTAGCATGAGAAAATAGAAATGGGCGTGGAAATATATACAAAAGCGTGTTAAAATAGGAAAAAGCATGAAAAAATACTAAATAGCGTAGAAAAATGTGATAATAGGAGAATAGTAAGGAGTTTAAGGAAATATAAAAAAGCGTGGAAGAATAGGAAGGGGTATGAGAAAATCGTGAAGAGACATAGAAAAACATGAAAAAGCATGGGAGAATGAGAAGAAGTGTGTAAATATATGAAAAGGCGTAGAAAAATAGGAAGGGGCTTGGGATTATATGAAATAGCTTGAAAAAATACGTGGGGGCATGGAAAAATATGAAATAGCGTAAAAAAATATAAAAAAGCGTGGGAGAAAAGAATAGGACGTGGGAAAATAGTAAGGAGCGTAAGTAAATATGAAACAGCATAGAAAAATATGAAAAAGCGTGTGAAAATATGAAAAAGCGTGTGAAAATATGAAAAAGCGTGTGAAAATATGAAAAAGCGTGTGAAAATATGAAAAAGCGTGTGAAATATGAAAAAGCGTAGGAAAATATGAAGGGGCATGGGAATATATAAAATAGCATGGGAAAATAAGAAGAGACATGAAAAAATGTGAAATAGTTAGGCAAATATAAAAAAGCGTGCGAAATGAGAAAAATGCAGGAGAATCGGAAGGGGAAATATTTGGGGGCGCGAAAAAATATGAAATATCATAGAAAAATGTGAAAAAGCGTGGATTATATAAAAAGGGTATAGGAAAATAGAAAGAGGGAGTTAAATATATGAAATAGTGTGGGAAAATAGGAAGGGACGTG
>NC_046666.1:1613265-1621483 GCF_010883055.1 Belonocnema kinseyi | reverse complement strand
GGAGTTTAAGAAAATGTAAAAAAGCGTGGAAGAATAGGAAGGGGTATGAGAAAATCGTGAAGAGACATAGAAAAACATGAAAAAGCATGGGAGAATGAGAAGGGGTGTGTAAATATATGAAAAGGCGTAGAAAAATAGTAAGGGGCTTGGGATTATATGAAATAGCTTGAAAAAATACGAGGGGGCATGGAAAAATATGAAATAGCGTAAAAAAATATAAAAAAGCGTGGGAGAATAGAATAGGACGTGGGAAAATAGTAAGGAGCGTAAGTAAATATGAAACAGCATAGAAAAATATGAAAAAGCGTGTGAAAATATGAAAAAGTGTGTGAAATATGAAAAAGCGTAGGAAAATATGAAGGGGCATGGGAATATATAAAATAGAGTGGGAAAATAAGAAGGGTCGTGGAAAAATATGAAATTTTTAGACAAATATAAAAAAGCGTGAGAAATGAGGAAAAATGCAGGAAAATAGGAAGGGGTATAGGAAAATAGTTGGAGGCACGAAAAATATGAAATAGCGTAGAAAAATATGAATTAGCGTGGATTATATAAAAAGCGTATAGGAAAATAGAAAGAGGCAGTTAAATATACGAAATAGCGCGGGAAAATAGGAAGGGACGAGGAACAATCTAAAATAGCGTAAACAATATGATAATAGGAGAATAGGAAGGAGTTTGAGAAAATAGAATCAACTATAGAAAAATAGGATGGAGCACTTGAATGTATGAAATAGTATGGTAAAAGAGGGAGAAGCGTGGGAAAATATGAAAAAGCGTGGGAGAATAATAAGGGATATGAAAATATATATAAAAAAGCGTAGAAAAATAGGAAGGGACATAAAAATATATAAAATAGCTTGAGAAAATACGAAGGGGCATAGAAAAGTATCAAATAGCGTAAGAAAATATGAAAAAGCGTGGGAGAATAGAAAAGGGCGTGGGAAAATAGTAAGGAGCGTAAGTATATATGAAATAACGTAGAAAAATATGATAATAGGAAAATAGTAAGGAGTTTAAGAAAATGTAAAAAAGCGTGGAAGCATAGGAAGGGGTATGAGAAAATCGTGAAGAAACATAGAAAAACATGAAAAAGCATGGGAGAATGAGAAGAGGTGTGTAAATATATGAAAAGGCGTAGAAAAATAGGAAGGGGCCTGGGATTATATGAAATAGCGTGAGAATATATGAAAAAGCGTGGGAGAATAGAAAAGGGCGTGGGAAGATAGTAAGGAGCATAAGTAAATATGAAAAAGCGTGTGAAATATGAAAAAGCGTAGGAAAATATGAAGGGGCATGGGAATATATAAAATAGCGTGGGAAAATAAGAAGGGTCGTGGAAAAATATGAAATTTTTAGACAAATATAAAAAAGCGTGAGAAATGAGGAAAAATGCAGGAGAATAGGAAGGGGTATAGGGAAATAGTTGGGGGCACGAAAAATATGAAATAGCGTAGAAAAATGTGAAAAAGCGTGGATTATATAAAAAGGGTATAGGAAAATAGAATGAGGCAGTTAAATATACGAAATAGCGCGGGAAAATAGGAAGGGACGTGGAACAATCTAAAATAGCGTAAACAATATGATAATAGGAGAATAGGAAGGAGTTTGAGAAAATAGAATCAACTATAGAAAAATAGGATGGAGCACTTGAATGTATGAAATAGTATGGTAAAAGAGGGAGAAGCGTGGGAAAATATGAAAAAGCGTGGGAGAATAATAAGGGGTGTGAAAATATATTAAAAAAGCGTAGAAAAATAGGAAAGGACATGGGAATATATAAAATAGCTTGAGAAAATACGAAGGGATATGAAAAAATATCAAATAGCGTTAGAAAACATAAAAAAGCGTGGGAGAATAGGAAAGGGTGTAGGAAAATAGTTAGGGGCTTAACTAAATATGAAATAGCGTAAAAAAATATGATAATAGGAGAATAGGAAGGAGTTTAAGAATATGTAAAAAAGCGTGAAAGAATAGAAAGGGGTATGAGAAAATCGTGAAGAGACATAGAAAAATATGAAAAAGCGTGTGAAAATATGAAAAAGCATGTGAAATTTAAAAAAGCGTAGGAAAATGTGAAGGGGTGTGGGAATATTTAAAATAGCGTGGGAAAATAGAAAGGGTCGTGGAAAAATATAAAAATGCTAGGAAAATATTAAAAAGTGTAGAAAAATATGACAAAGCGTGGATTATATAAAAAGGGTATAGGAAAATAGAAAAGGGCAGTTTTATATATGAAATAGAGTGGGAAAATAGGAAGGGACGTGGAATAATATGAAATAGCGTAAATAATATGATAATAGAAGAATAGGATGGATTCTGGGAAAATATAAAAAACCTTAGGAAAACAAGAAGGGGCATACAAATACATGGAATAGTGTGGTAAAAGAGGGAGGAGCGTCCAAAGATATTAAATAGCTCGGAAAACATGAAAAAGCGTGGGAGAATAACAAGAGGTGTGTAAATTTATGAAAGAGCGTAGAAAAATAGGAAGGGGCATGGGAATATATGAAAAAGCTTAAGAAAATACAAAGAGGCATGGAAAAATAGGAAATATCGTAAGAATATATGAAAAAGCGTGGGAGAATAGGAAAGGGTGTAGGAAAAAAGTTAAGGGCGTTATAAAATATGAAAGAGCATAGAAAAATATGAAAAAGCATGTAAAAATATGAAAAAGCGTGTGAAATATGAAAAAGCATAGGAAAATATGAATGGGCTTGGGAATATATGAAATAGCTTAAGAAAATACAAAGAGGCATGGAAAAATAGGAAATATCGTAAGAATATATGAAAAAGCGTGGAAGAATAGGAAAGGGTGTAGGAAACAAGTTGGGGGCGTTAGTAAATATGAAATAGCATAGAAAAGTATGCAAAAGCGTGTAAAAATATGAAAAAGCGTGTGAAGTATGAAAAAGCGTAGGAAAATATGAAGGGGTATGGGAATATATAAAATAGCGTGGGAAAATAGAAAGGGTCGTGGAAAAATATGAAGTAGCTACAAAAATATGAAAAAGCGTGATAAATGAGGAAAAGTGCTAAGGAATAGGAAGGTGTATAGAGAAATAATTGGGGGTGCGAAAAAATATGAAATAGCGTAGAAAAATATGAAAAAGCGTGTGGAAATATGAAAAAGTCTGGGAAATGTAAAAAAAGGTATAGGAAAATAAAGAAGGGTGATTGAATATATGAAGAGTGTGGGAAAATAGGAAGGGGCGTGGAAAATATGAAATAGCGCAGAAAAATATTTAAAAAGTAGAAGCGTAGAAAGATGTACGGAAATGCATGAAGAAGCGTGATAAAATACAAAGGGGCATGTAAAAATAAACAATAGCGAGGGACAATTGGAGGGCGTATGGAAAAATAAGGAAAAATCTGGGAAAATAGGAAGAGGTATGGAAAAAATATGAGGTATCGTGGGAAAATAGGAAGGTTCGTAGAAAATAATTAAAAAAGCGTGTGAAAATATGAAAAAGCGTGGGAAATATATTTTTCATTTAAAAATTACATCATTCTAAATCTATAAATTTTAAATCTTTGCGGTATTTAAAATTGTGTTCTTTTTAACTATAAACATTTTGAATCAAACAAATACTGTTGAAAATAGAAAACATTTCATTCCTGCTGGGATAAAATCTTATATTTAATTCAAAGTTACAGATTACTGAAAGCCGTTTAAAAATGAAATTAAAATTAATCAAAAATAAAATTTTATGAAAATAAATATAACCTTATTAATATTTATTTTAATTCATGATTATTAATAATATTTTATATATCTATAATCGACGCATATATTTCAATCTGATAATTAGGCTATCAAAATATAAAACACGATATAAATTAGCTTTTTTTTCTAGTAAAAAGTAAAGGAAATTAAAATGTAGAGATAATCAATAATAATTTAGTCATAATCTTAAAATTGTTTACAAGTCTTTTTCTGATTCTCCACTTTTTCTTAATTTTTTCTTCTGCACTTTTATTACTTTTTTTCTCGAATGTATCTAATTTTATACTTCCCTGACTTTTAATATTTAATTAGAGAGTGTGTTTAATAAAACTGTAATGTGAAAACGAATGATAACTGTCCGGGTTTCGACCCCCCAAACTTAAAAAAAAGTAAATAATTTTTCTCTTTTGTCATTTTAGCATTATAAACGAATTTAATAAATATAATATATAAACCATTTTTATAATTTTGTACAGGAAAAAAATTTTCCTCATTGAATGCGTATTAAAAATTTGTTAATATTTAAAAAAATAAAAAAATAGAATTAAAATTATATTAAATTTAAAATTATATTAAAAAATTGTTAAAACTTAAATTTTAGCTTCGTTATAAATAATTGGGAACCTTTCAGATGACCGTAAAATGTAAGACAATTTTTCAAGTCCCATGCAATTTTGTGAAGCACTTTAAAACTCCTTGGAATTTAAAGAAGTATTATACAATCTTTTGAATCCTTCGAAATTCTGAATATCCTATAATATTTTAAATCATTCGAAAAAAATTGGAATTGTTTAAAGTTCTCGAGACATCGTTGAAATTTAAAAAAAAAACACTAAAAGTGATTAAAATCATTGAAACTTCTTTAAATTATTAAAGTCTATTAAAAATTCTACGGTATCTTTTAAAATTCCTGGACATGTGTAAACCTGTTGAAATTTTTTCATAATTTCTTAACGAAATGTTACTATTGGGTTGCCTGGAATCATTTTTACCAGAAAACTTTATTTCTTGAGAAAATGATTCCTTTGCAATTTGTTTTCAATTTTATTATTAATAGCAGGAAATATTTCATAACTGTGTGTGATTATTAATCAATTGAGATATACTTGAAAATTGAATTTTCAACAAAGGAGTTTCATTTTCAACGATGGAAATTAATTTTTAACCGAAAATGAAGCAGTTAAATTTTCAGTTGAATAAAATTGATTTTCGACAACAACAACAAATTTCAACAAAATAGTTAAATTTTTAACCAAAACAATTAATTAATGTAGAAACGAAAGAAATAATATTTTATCTAAAAAGACCAATTTTCAACCAAATATATATTAAATCGCACGGCTGAATTTTCAACTAAATAGGATCAATTTTTAAATAAAAATGGAATAGTTGAATTTTTAGGACACAAATAATTTTGAACAAAAAAACGAATTTTCAACAAAAACTTTAAATTTTTAACCAAAGAAATGAATTGGCGAAACTTTAAAATACTACAGGCGGTTGACTAGAATAAACTGTATTAAAGTGGAGAAAAATACAATTAAGTGAAAGTAATGTAATAAGATGGAATAAATTGGAATCAACTGGAATTAACTGTAATAAACTTAAATAAATGTAAAAAAGAGAATAAAGACAAATAGGTTGGAATAAATTGGAATAGAATGAAATAAAGTAAAATGGAGTGAAGTTAAAGGGAATTTAATGGGATAGAGTGCAATTAGGTGAACTGAAGTGAAATAAAGTGTGAGAAAGTAGAATAAAATAGAATGGACTGAAATTAATTGGAAGAAACTGGATTAAAGTGAGACAAAAAAAGGTTAATTAGTGGAATAAGGTGGAATAAAGTGAAAATCCGTAGAATAAAGTGGAATTAGGTAAACTGAACTAAAATAAACTGCAATAAACTGGAATAAAGCAGAATTAACTGGAATCAACTGGAATAATCAATAATAACTGGGAAAAAGTGTAAAAGAGCAGAATGAAGCGAAATGAAGTTGAATAAAGTTAAATAGAATAGAGTGAAGTGGAATTTAGTGCGAAAAATAATATGTGGAATAAAGTGGAATAGAGTGAAATAAAGTGGAATAAGGTGGAATAGAGTAAAATTGAGTAGAATAAAGTGGAATTAGGTGAACTGAAAAGAAATAAAGTGGAATGAGCTGAAATCAAGTAGACTAGACTGCAATAAAGTGAAATTAATTGGAATAAAGTAGAATTGAGAGGAATAAAGTAGGAAAAAGTCAAATAGAATAGAGTAAAGTAGAATCAGGTGAATTGAAGTGAAATTAAGTGGAATAAGCTGGAATAAAGTGAAAGAAAGTGGAATATGGTGGAATAAAGTAGAATAGAGTAGAATAAAATTAAATAGAGTGTAATTCAATGGAATGAGGTGGAATAAAGTAAAATAAAGCGGAGTAAAGTGGAAGAAAGTTGAATAAAGTATAATAAAGTGGAATGAAGTAAAAATGAATGAAATAAAGTTTAATTAAGTGAAATCAGATGAACTGTATTAAAATAAACTGGCATAAGTTAGAATAAAATGCAAGAAAGGTAGTATAAAGTGTAACAAAGTGGAATATGGCGGAATGAAGCAGAATAAAGTGGAATAAAGTAGAATGAAATGGAATAAGCTAAAATTAACTGGAATAAACTGGATTAAAGTGAGACAAAAAAAGGTTAATTAGTGGAATAAGGTGGAATAAAGTCAAAATCAGTAGAATAAAGTGGAATTAGGTAAACTGAACTAAAATAAACTGAAATAAACTGGAATAAAGCAGAATTAACTGGAGTCAACTGGAATAATCAGTAATAAACTGGAAAAAAGTCTAAAAAATCATAATGAAGCAAAGTGAAGTTGAATAAAGTAAAATAGAGTAGAGTGAAGTGGAATCTAGTACGAAAAAGTGCAATAAGGGGAACTGTAGTAAAATAAAATGAAAAAAGTAGAAGAAAATAGAAAGAAAATGGAAGAAAGTGGAATTCAGTGGAATAAAGTGCAACGAAGTGGAATAAGGTAGAATATAGTAGAATAAAGTGGAATAGAGTGAAATAAAGTGGAATATGGTGGAATAAAGTAGAATAGAGTAGAATAAAGTTAAATAGAGTGTAATACAATGGAATAAGGTGGAATAAAGTAAAATAGAGCGGAATAAAGTGGAAGAACTTTTGGTAAAGTACAATAAAGTGGAATAAAGTGAAATTAGGTAGAATTGAGTCTAATAAAGTGAGAAAAAGTAGAAAAGAGTAAAAATAAGTGGAATCAGATGAACTGTATTAAAATAAACAGGCATAAGTTAGAATACAATGCAAGAAAGATAGTATAAAGTGTAACAAAGTGGAATATGGCGGACTAAAGTAGAATAAAGTGGAATAAGGTAGAATGAAATGGAATAGGGTGAAACAAAGTATAATTGCGTGAGATAAAGTGAAATTCAGCGGAATAAAGTAGAATAGAGTAGAATAAAGCATAATACAGTAGAATACAGGGGAATACAGGGGAGTGAAATAGAATAGAGTGTAAGAAAGTGAAATTGGACAAACTGAAGTGAAATAAAATGGGATAAACTTGAATGAAGCAGAAAAACTAGAATAAAGTGCAAGAAAGTAGAATAAGGTGGAATAAAGTATAATAGAGTGAAATGCAGTCATACAAAATGGAATAAAATACAATAAAGTAGACTAGAGTGTAATAAAGTGGAATTCAGTGAAATAAGATGGAATAAAGTACAATAGAGTAAAAAGTGGAATAAATTAGAATAAAATGGAATAAAGTAGAATAGATTAGACCAAAGCGGAATTTAGTGGAATAAAGTGGAATTCGTGATCTGAGAAAGCATAAAGTGAAATAAACTTTAATGAAGCGAAAAAACTAGAATAAAGTGCATGAAAGAAGAATAAGGTTAAATAAAGTAGAATAGAGTGTAATAAAGTGGAATTCAGTTAAATAAGATGTAATAAAGTACAATAGAGTGAAAAGTGGAATAAATTATAATAAAATGGAATAAAGTAGAATTGATGAGAACAAAGCGGAATTTAGTGGAATAAAGTGGAATTGGATGGTCTGAGATAGAATAAAGTGAAATAAACTTGAATAAAGCAGAAAAACTAGAATAAAGTGCAAGAAAGAAGAGTAAGGTGGTATAAAGTGGAATAGAGTGGAATGCAGAGGCATAAAATAGAATAAAATAGAATAATGTAGAATAGAGTGTAATAAAGTAGAATTCAGTTAAATAAGATGGAATAAAGTACAATAGAGTGAAAAGTGGAATAAATGATAATAAAATGGAATAAAGTAGAATAGATGAGAACAAAGCGGAATTTAGTGGAATAAAGTGGAATTGGATGATCTGAGGTAGAATAAAGTGAAATAAACTTGAATAAAGCAGAAAACCTAGAATAAAGTGCAAGAAATAAGAGTAAAGTGGAATAAAGTAGAATAGAGTGTAATAAAGTGGAATTCAGCGAAATAAGATGAAATAAAGTAAAATAGAGT
>NC_046666.1:1609568-1613165 GCF_010883055.1 Belonocnema kinseyi | reverse complement strand
GCTCTAAAATTTTTTAAGTAAATAGACTATATGAAGCTTCAGTGAGGTTTTTCAAGAAATTCTAATAATATTATTATTTCTAGAGTTATTTTACTTTTTATGTTTAAAATTGGATTTTTTAGCAGTCAGTCTACAATATTCAACTGATTTTTCGACTCCACTGTTGAAGAATTATTTATTTATTTTTTTATTATTTATTTTCGACTCCTCTAGACTTTCTCTTTAAAATCACTCATCCAAATATTTTAATTATTTTAATTTATCTTTTGATGGAAGGTTTGTTATGCATACTCGAGAAAATAGTAAAATGTGTTAAACCGCAAAGTGCAAACTTATCCTATTAAAAATTCCTTTCACACTTTTCCCCTATTACAGAGTGAAATTAAATCGCCAGGCGTATGTGAAAGCAGGCCAGAATACGAGAGAGAATTTCCAACATATTGCTCTTCTGCAAAATTTTACTTTTTTCAACTTTTTACTTTTTTTGGCTGTGAGATTGTGGGTCTTTTAACTGCAAATTATAATTGTAATATTTATAATTAATTTTGAATCTAGTCCTTTTGAATCTAGAGAAATAAACTTTTTTTAATTATAACATTTCAGAAAACGAAAAACCCTGGGATCTCATTCTTTTCCTTTTTAACTGATAAAAAATAAAAATGTTTATAGAATGATGCCATAATTTCCCCGAGAACCCCAAATTAATTATCTGAGAAAATTAAAAAAAAATGGAGCAAAAGCAAAACAAAATAAAAATTTTTTTTAAATAGGCGGGCATTTTCAATTTTACTTCGCGAAAAATTTAAATCAGCATCTTCATCTCTTGAGAATCCTAATTGGTTTTTTTGTTGTAAAAATTTTACAAAAATTAATTTATTAAAAAATGTCTTTGACCTAGAATGATAAAGTATTTAAAATACAACAAGCAGTAGTATTTTTTTTAACTGCATATATTTCAAAAATATTTAAAAGTATTCAACAAACCTTTTGCAAAGCCTTCGAAGCAGAAGGAATTCGCCTGTTTAAACTAAATGTTGAGTATGTTAATCATTTAGAAAATAGAGCCTTTAAAAAAACTCCAACATTTAAACTTTTTTTTTAATCGTGGCACATCTTTTGAAAATGTTTTTGATAAAAGGAACCTATGTGCTAAATTTTATTTTTTTGTAAAAATTTTTGAAAAAAGTTCACCAATAATTAAAGATAGAATTTTTCATAGAATTTTTGAGACATTTTTGATAAAAAACAAAAACTATCCAATTAGTGTCTTTAATGGTTGAAAATTGCAATTTATATTTCTCATGAAATCTGTTAGTAACAAAAATAAAAATGTGCTGACTGATTTTAGAAAATATCTCATTTTTTTTACTTTTTTCACACTTATTTTGATTTTTCTCGTAAAGGAGTATTTCAATGAAAAAAAATGCATTTAAAGAAAGATGTATAATATAGAGATGTACAACTTTGATCCAAAAATTTTGCATAAACAATCCACAATTTTTAATCAAATCAGGAAAAATTGGATTGCCATTTTAAAATTATGATCAGTTTTCAGAAAATCGACCCGAAGAAAACTTTGCTTGTGAAATTGCGTCAATGGAAATATTACGAACAAGAAGCAATAATTATTAAATAAATAAGTTAAGAAAAGCTAATTAATTTTTAGTTTAAAATTGCGCCTTACTAGAGCTCAATTTACACCCAAACACGACCTTATAACTAAAGCCTTATATTAGCCCAAAATTTTGGTTGTATTAGAGTTATCATTATAATTTCATATTATAATTATAATTGAACTCTGTAAGGGCCCTAACAGTTTCATGTTTTAGCCTTATTAAAGGCTACAGTATGACTTATTTAGAGACTTTCCCGAGCCTGTTAATCGCCCTGATAGAGCCCGAATAACGCCTTACTAGCGCCCGAATAGCGCCTTCATAGAGCCTTATTGGAAACCTAATGTAGCCACAATAATGACCCATTGGTAAAATAAAGACGTGAATAATAAATAGCTTTGTAGAACCCTAAGATACCTACTATATCATCTAAGAAAACCATGTTATCAACAAATTGTAATTTTAGTCGTTAAATTAATTCTAATATAAATTACGAAATGAGAATGCAATGTAATATGTGATATAAATCATGTATATAGTAATAAAAAATTGAATTCGCTCGGATTGAATGCCGCTAACGATAATACCCTAATTGTGATAAAACTCTTAATAATAATTAATGAACTACTAGCATTATACGTATCTACACATCAGCGAAGCGTTCATATAGAAACGAAAGAAGACAAATTATACAGGGAAAAAATAGAGAAGTTATAGTCGAGATTAGGACGTGTAACGTAGATTGAAAATGATTAGTATCGACTTATTTAATTAATTAATCACTTATCAATTAATTATTACATGCAATAAGTAATGATGTGTACCTCATAGTCCATGTTCAATGTTGAAATATTTATGAGAATAAATATACGTTCTTTACAGCAAACTGTCACCCTTCGACAATCATTATTATTCCTGTCGCTGAATCAGCGATCACAATAAATATACATCCTGTTACTTTTTTCCGAGTTAAAGCAGACCTTCCCTTCTTTTCGTTATTTTTTAAAATTCGGTTTTCTTTATGATAAAGCTATCTTGTAATAAAATTGAATTCAAATATAATTAATAGTTTAATTTATTTAAATTATTTTTATCTATTAATTGTTTTGCTCTACTTTGCTTTGTTTTGCCTTAGTTTAAATATTTTATTCTAATTCACTATGTTCTATTTTTTTCCTCTATATTCCGATTTATTCCATTTTAATCTAGTATATTCCAGATAATTCCACTTTATTTCACTTTTACCAGTTTATTCCAATTTATCCCACCTTATGTCCCTTTTCACAGTTGATTCCACATTATTTCACTAAATTGTGCTTTGCTTTAATCTATTCTACTTTATTCCACTTTATTCCATTTTATTCTGATTTATTCCAGTTTTCTATTCTAATTTACTTTATTCTATCTGATATTGCTGAATTCCACTGTACTACATTCTATTCTACTTTATTATATTTTATTCTATTTTATGCCACTGCATTCCACTCTATTCTACTTTATTCCACCTTATTCTTCTTGCTTGCACTTTATTCTAGTATTTCCGTTTCATTAAAGTTTATTTCACTTTATTCTACCTCAGATCACCCAATTCCACTTTATTTCATTAAATTCCGCTTTGTTCCCATCTATTCTACTTTATTCCATTTTACTCTAGTTTATTCCACTTTTTCACTCTATTTTACTTTATTTCATCTTATTCCGCTGAATTCCACTTTATTACACTCTATTCTACTTTATTCCACTTTACTCTTATTTCTTGCACTTTATTCTAGTTTTTCTGCTTCATTCAAGTTTATTTCACTTTATTCTACCTCAGATCAACCCAATTCCATTTGATTCTATTATATTTCGCTTTGTTCTCATCTATTCTACTTTATTCCAGTTTATTCTAGTTTATTCCACTTTTTCACTCTATTTTACTTTATTTCATCTTATTTCGCTGAATTCCACTTTATTACACTCTATTCTACTTTATTCCACTTTA
>NC_046666.1:1605670-1609468 GCF_010883055.1 Belonocnema kinseyi | reverse complement strand
CAGTATAGTTTTAGCTATTCCATCTATCCTTAAATTTGAGGACGCATTGGTTTATTTTTTTTTTAGGCTACAGGTCAAAATAACTGCTAAAAACTCGAATTTTTGGCATAAATAGTGAAATGACTCTGGAAATAATAATTAAATCTATGCAGTTTTTCCTCTAATTTTAAGACAACTTTGTTACTTTTTTTAGGCTCCAGTTTAGTAAAAATGCTAAAATATAGAGTTTTGGGCACAAAAATTGAAATAATTTGAGAAATAATATTTGAATCCAACTTTCCTTAAAAAAATAGCACTGCAGATCAATCTAATTAATCTTTGCTGAAATTTTAGGATGAATCGGCTACATGTTTAGGCTACAGGACCACAGATATGCTAAGAAATCAAATTTTAGGCATAAAAAGTAAAATAACTCTAGAAATAATAAGTAATTCCAAATTTCCTGAAAAATATCAATGGGGCTCTAACTATTCAATCTACCCTTAGATTTTAACACGAATCGATTTCATCTTTCAGACTAAAGGTCGACTGAAATCCTAAAAAATCGAATTTTGAATGTGAAAAGTGAAATAACTCTCGAAATAATAATTGAATCGAAACTTCCTACAAAATATCAATTGGGCTTTAGTTATTAAATCTATCCTTAAATTTTGAGATAAAACGATTACATTTTTTAGACCACAGCTCTACTAACAGGTCTACTAAAAATCGAATTTTAAATGTAAAAAGTGAAAAACTCTATAAATAATGGTTGAATCGAAATTTCCTGATACATACAAGAAATAAAAAAAGCTAGCTTCGAGTCACAGACAGTATTAATGAATTCGAATGCGTCTCATCGGACGCACTATCGATTTTTCACATTGTTTTACCAGGCACGATAGAATTAAGTATAAACGCACAGTCAACAATTTGTGTCAATTGAATGAATGAATTAAATTCTATGAATGCATCAACAGAAAAAAAAGAAAAACTTTGCAATATTTTTTTTAAGTTATAATATTCTCGCAAGTTTTAATTTGTTTAGTTCTAATACATTCTAAAAATTTCACTATTGTGCATTGTATAATTATACAGGGTGGACACGCTGAGGCTTACATACATGGCGAGTTGAATGTTACCCGAATTGCACAACAGCAGGGGAGAAGCCATTATACAGGGTTATTTTCATATTTCGCGCCTTTAAAGTTGCATTCGGATCGGCCATTCGGCCAAGTCCGTGCATTTTCGGATCAAGTTTATAATAGTTTCCATGGTTGCATTCGAAACTTCAAACGGATACAAGTGTCAAAACAATATAGGTTATGTTATATAGTAATTACAAATAATAAAAGTGTTTAATTAATAATGAAGTGAGACATGTGAACTGAAACGTAAACGTCATTTTTTTCTGTGTCAATAACATTATAGAATAGCTTCTGAGTCACAAATACTATAAAATAGTAATAATAATAATAATATTCTGCGCTTCCAGTGGGCGAAGAGTTAATGGTGTTTAACGCTTATTTTTACTGCATAAAAAAGATATGTTATGAATATACAGGATATGTTTCAAATAAAGTGAATCAAATATTACATGCGTAAAATTTAAATTGACATTGCCTACATTTACTGACAGCGATTAGGGCAAACAGGTGAATCTGAACATAACCGTTTGAAGTGTCGAAGGCGACCATGGAAACTATCATAAAATTAATCCGAAGATACACGGACTTGGCCGAATGGCCGATCCGAATGCAACTTTAAAGGCGCGAAATATAAAAATACCCCTGTATAATGGCTTCTCCCTTGCTGTTGTGCAATTCGGGTAGCATTCAACTCGCCATGTATGTAAGCCCCAGCGTGTCCACCCTGTATAATTGGTATTAATATTGATATTATAATTTAAAATATAATAAGAAACAGTTTTTGAATTTTACATATTTTTAAAAATATTTATTTAAGGGAGTTATGCTGGAAATGTCTGCTGAAATGTGTAGGCGAATAAATTGAATATTGTAGGCTGAACTATATTATATGTTCGACTTAACTGCTAAAACTCAAATTTTAGACATAAAAATTATAATAACTTCAGAAATAATTAATGAATGAAAATTTCCTTAAAAAAGCACTGTGACTTCTTCTAATGAAGTAACCCTAAAATTTTTACATAAATCATTTAAATATATTAGGCTATAAGTTAACTGAATTGCTAAATAGTCTAATTTTTGATCTGGAAAGAGAAATAACTCTAGAAATAATTATTGAATCAAAATTTCGTAAGAAACTGCAATGAATCTTCATGCAGTTAATTCATCCTTAAATTTCTAGACAAATCATCTAAATATTGTGGGTCACAGGCTGACTAAACTGCTGAAAATTATAATTTTAGAGATACTAAGTGAAATAACACTAGCAATAATAATTTAATTAAAATTTCCATTAAATAGTACTGCAACATTATTTAGTCAATTTATCCTGACAATTTTAGCTGAATCGTTTGAATATTTATGAATAGCTAAAAAATTGTATTTTTGCTATAAGAAGCGAAATAACTCAAGAAAGAATCAATAAATTCAAAAATTTCAGGGAAAAAGCGTTGGAGCTTCAACTACTTAGTTTATCCTAAAATTTTTGAATAAATCAATTGAATATTTTAGGCTACAGGTTGACTATACTGCTGAAAAATCTAATTTTGGACTTGAAAAGTAAAATAACTCTAGAAATAAATAATAAATTCAGGCTAGATGCTGACTGTACTGTTAAAAAATTTAATTTTTGCCATAAAAAGAAAATAACTCTAGAAATAAATAATAAATCCGAGTTTACTCAAACAATATCACTAGAATTTAATTTAATAAATTTATTTCGAAATTTTTAGAATAAATGGTTGAATATTGTAGTCTACAGTCTACAGGTAGAATGAATTCCTAAAAAATCAAAATTTAGACTTAACAACTGAAATAACTTTAGAAATTCTTTATGAATCCAAGTTTCGTAAATAAAATTACTGGAACTTTGACTTGTTACTTCATCCTGAAATTTTGTTATGTAAATCGATTGAGCGTTGTCGGCTATAGGTGAATTAAAATGATAAAAAATTAAACTTTGAACATAAAAAGTGAAATAACGCTAGAAAAAATTAATAAATTCAAAACATTCTGGATAATAGCGTTGCAGCATTATCTATTTCATTTATCCTGAAATTTTTACATAAATCGATTAAATATTTTAGGCTATAGGCTGACTGTACTAATAAAAAATGGAATTTTTTCTGTAAGAAGTAAAATAACTCTAAAAACAAATAATAAATCAAAATTTACTGAAAGAATATCACTAGAATTTAATTTAGTGAATTCATTTTAAAATTTTGAGATTAATTGCTTCAATATTGTAGTTTACATGCAGCGTGACCTGCTAAGAAATTTAATTTTGCGCACAGAAAGTAAAAGAAATCCATAACTAATAAATTAATTTAAGTTTCCTAAACAAAATTACTGAAACTTTATCTCGTCAATTTACCTTAAAATTTTCTTATGTAGATCGATTGAATTTTGTAGGCTACATGTTAACTGAAATACTATAAAAATAAATTTCGGACATAGAAACTCATCACCAATAGAAATCATTAAGTCCCTGGAACATCATTTAGTCAATTTATTCCGAAATTTTGAGAATCGGTCTAATATTTTAGGCCAGAGATCGACTGAACTGCTGAAAAATCGAATTTTAGCCATAAAAACTAAAATAACTCTATAAATAATAAATGAAGTCAAATTTCCTAAGAAATATAAGTGAAGCTTTACCTATTTAATTTAT
>NC_046666.1:1601317-1605570 GCF_010883055.1 Belonocnema kinseyi | reverse complement strand
ATTTGAGATAGTTTAGTTAAATGTTTTAGGCTAGAGTCAACTAAACTGCTAAAAAATCGAATTTTAGCCATAAAAACTAAAATAACTCTATAAATAATAAATAAAGACAAATTTCTTAAGAAATATAAGTGAAGCTTTACCTATTTAATTTACCCTAAAAATTCTAGATCATTTAGTTGAATATTTTAGGCTAGAGTTAACTAAACTGCTAGAAAATCGAATTTTAGCCATGAAAGATAAAATAACTCTCTAAATAATAAATGAAGTGAAATTTCCTAAAAAATATATGTGAAGCTTCATCTATTTAATTTATCGTAAAAATTTTATATAATTTAGTTAAATATTTTAGGCTAGAGTTTACTGAATTGCTAAAAAAATCGAATTTTAGCCATAAAAACTAAAATAACTCTATAAATAATAAATGAAGTCAAATTTCCAAAGAAATATAAGTGAAGCTTTACTTATTTAATTTATCGTAAAAATTTTAGATAATTTAGTTAAATATTTTAGGGTAGAGGTCGACTGAAGTGCTAAAAAGTCGAATTTAGGCCATAAAAACTAAAATAACTCTATAAATAATAATTAAAGACAAATTTCTTAAGAAATATAAGTGAAGCTTTACCTATTTAATTTACCCTAAAAATTTTAGATCATTTAGTTGAATATTTTAGGCTAGAGTCGATTGTTACTTCCAAAAAATTGAATTTTTGGCTCAAAAATTGAAATAACTTTATAACTAATAAATTAATTCAAATAACCTGAAAAGTCAAATTAAAGCTTCATCTATTTAATTCATTCAAAAATATTTAGATAAATTAGTTGAATATTTTAGTTTAGAGGTTGACTGCATTGCTAAAAAATCGAATTTTATGCATAAATCAAAAGTTCCTGAAAAGCAGTTGGGAATCGATATATTTTCTCTGAATTAAGGAAAAACTATATCATATTTTGCTTTTATAGATAAAACCATATAATTCTCTACCACGCTTTTACAATAAATTGTTGATAACATTATTGAATTATGTGTTATTGTCTTTCGACGAAAAGCAACTTCCGCCTCTGAAGTGCATCGATCACTCGACCTAATGCAGTGTAGGTAATGAAATTGCTTCTAGTGCATGTTGGGCATTTTTATAGAAACGAATACTCTTTTTTTTAAATTTTATAATAAATAAAAAGCACACGAATTACATTGAAGTCTATAATTTATTTAATTCAAAAATAACAAATAGAAAGCCGTATCAAAATTGAAAACAGTTTTTAATAAGTTTATATAATCCGATAAATATAAATATTCGATTCAAAGAAATGCTTATTTGTGTCAATGAAAATTGTTCTTTAATTTAAAAAAAAATCATTATTCTTATGTTATTTTTATTATCATAATCTTATGATAGTGACGTACGTATTTCTTATTAAATTAAAATCTGCCAACTAGTTGAAAAAGATTATTATTCAAATTGGACAATCATTTTTCAAATTCTGAAATTTCTAAGCTGTGAAATTATGCATTCATTCAAAGGTTGAAAGAAATTCTAATTTCGGCTATTTAAATATCAAAAAATTTCGATTTTATTTATTACGAAATATTTTCTAACTTGTTCTTTTTATGAAAATTGTTCGTGCTATAAACACAAATTTTATTTTATAAGAAGTTTAATCTATCCATTAATTATTTTAGATCAAATTAAATTCAGAGAGAAGATTGTTTCGTTCTAAACAAAATTGTCCAGTCGAAAGAACATTTAAAGAAATGTATCTTTCAATCCATGCTTTAAAATATTTTTCTGGGATGCAAAAAAAACTATTTCTGCAGAAACTGCATCGGTTCGGTGATGTAATACAAAGTGGATTAAATTTAAAACTTAAATAAATGTTTTCTTAATCTTATTTCGAAAATTCTTTAGGTCAACAGAAGCACCATATTTATTAATTTTAGAAGAAAACATGTCCTTATCTTTAGAAGAGAAAATTATTTTCATTCATTTTTTGTAAGATAACATTATGCAAGAATAATCGCATAAAACGAAATTAAAAGAACTCTGCTTTGAAATAATTCACAATGATTAAGAAAATCAGTCAGGTTCCTCATGCACTAATTTTTTATACATGGTTCCAGATTCGATTTTTATAAATTTTTTTCGAACCTGCCTAATATAGATCTTCCTAGAGGATCTATAGATCCTTTCGATCTGTAGGTCCTACCTAGAGAAATTCAAAACCAAATTCATTATCTTTTTGCAGGGTGCTAATAAGCTACTTTTCCACATAGTTCTAAATTCAATCTTCATAATTTTGTTTTATCGACCCATTATGATATAGATCTTTCTAGATGATCATTAGATCATTTCTAGAGAGATTCGACCTAAAATTCATTATAATTTTTCAGGGTCCTAATGAACTACCTTTCCACATAGTACCAAAACAATTTTCATAATTTTGTTATTTTGACCCCCCTTGATATAGATCCTTCTAGAGGAACTCTAGATCCTCTCTAGAAATCTTCCGACGCCAATTTAATTGTGCTTTTTCCGGGCCCTAATACACTACTTTTCCACATAGTCCCTACTAGATTTTGATAATTTTGTTTTATCGACCCATTATGATATAGATCTTTCTAGATGATCATTAGATCATTTCTAGAGAGATTCAACTTAAAATTCATTATAATTTTTCAGGGTCCTAATCAACTACCTTTTCACATAGTTCCAAAACAATTTTCATAATTTTGTCATTTTGACTCGCCATGATATAGATCCTTCTAGAGAAACTCTAGATCCTCTCTAGAAATCTTCCAACGCCAAATTAATTGTGCTTTTTCCGGGCCCTAATACACTACTTTTCCACATAGTTCCCTACTAGATTTTGATAATTTTGTTTTATCGACCCACTGCGATATAGATTCTTCTAGAGGGTCACTAGATCCTCTCTCAAATAACTTCCAACGCCAGAGTAATTATACTTTATCAGGCTTCTAATTCACTACTTTTTGACGTAATTCCAAATTCGATTTTCATAATGTTGGTTTTTGACCCACACTGATAAAGATCGTCCTAGAGGATCTCTAGATCCTCTCTAGAAATCTTCCGATGCCAAATTAATTCTGCTTTTTCCGGGCCCTAATATACTAGTTTTCCACATAGTTCCCTATGAGATTTTTATAATTTTTTTTATCGTCCTGCTGTGATATAGAACTTTCAAGAGGATCTCTAGATCCTATCGATCTCTAGATCCTCTCTAAAAAAACTCCTAACAGCAGACTAATTATACTTTTTCAGGTTCCTAATTCACTACTTCTTGACGTAGTTCCAAATTCGATTTTCATCATTTTATTTTTTTTACCCACACTGATATAGATCCTTGTAGAGGATCTTTAGATGCTCTCTAGAAAAATTGAAAACTAAATTAACTTATACTTTTTCAAGGTCCTAATAAGCTACTTTTCCGCATAGTACGAAATTCAATTTTCATAATTTTATTTCACTGACCCTACATGATATAGATTATTCTAGAGGATCTCTAGATGATCTCTAGGGATCTTCTTATCCCAGATTGATTATGCTTTTTCAGGGTTCTAATACACTACTTTCCCTCATATTTACCATTTAGATTTTGATAACTTTGTTTGATCGACCCACTATGATATAGAACCTTCTAGATGATCTGTAGATCCTCTATAACAAAAATTCGACTCCAAATTAATTTATATTTTTTCAGGGTCCTAATAAACTACTCTACCACATAGTACGAAATTAAATTTTCATAATTTTGTTTTCTTTACCACCATGCAATAGATCCCTCTAGAGGATTTCTGGATCCTCTCAAGAAATCTTTCGATCCCAGATTAATTGTGCTTTTTCAGATTCCTAGTAAACTACTTTTCCCCATAGTTTCGAATTGAACCCTCATAATTTTGTTTTATCCACCCACCATTATACAGATATTTCTAGATAATCTCTAGATCCTCTTGATCTAAAGATCCTCTCTAGAAATCTTCCGAAGCCAGAAAAATGTGCTTTTTCAGGACCCTCATAAAAAAAAGACTTTTCGACCTAGTTCCAAATTAGATTTCTATCATTTTTGTTTTTTGAGCCACACTGATATAGATCCTTCTAGAGAATCTCTCGATTTGATGCCAGATTAATTATGATTTTTCAGGGTTCTAATAAACTATTTTTCCTCATAGTTGCCATTTAGATTTCGATAACTTTGATCAAACCACTATGATATAGATCCTTCTAGACGATCTGTAG
>NC_046666.1:1587181-1601217 GCF_010883055.1 Belonocnema kinseyi | reverse complement strand
CGATCTGTAGATCCTCTCTCAAAAACATCCAACATTAAATTAATGATACTTTAGCAGAGTCCAAATTCATTACTTTTTGACATAGTTCCAAATTCGATTTCACAATTTTTGTTTTTTGACCCACACTGATATAGATACTTCTAGATGATCTGTAGATCCTATATAACAAAAATTCGACTCCAAATTAATTTATATTTTTTCAGGGTCCTAATAAACTACTCTAACACATAGTACGAAATTAAATTTTCATAATTTTGTTTTCTTTACCACCATGAAATAGATCCCTCTGGAGGATTTCTCGATCCTCTCAAGAAATCTTTCGATCCCAGATTAATTGTGCTTTTTCAGATTCCTAGTAAACTACTTTTCCCCATAGTTTCGAATTGAACCCTCATAATTTTGTTTTATCCACCAACCATTATATAGATATTTCTAGATGATCTCTAGATCCTCTTGATCTAAAGATCCTCTCTAGAAATCTTCCGAAGCCAGATTAATTGTGCTTTTTCAGGACCCTCATAAAAAAAGGACTTTTCGACCTAGTTCCAAATTAGATTTCTATCATTTTTGTTTTTTGAGCCACACTGATATAGATCCTCCTAGAGGATCTTCACATCCTCACGATCTCTAGATCCTCTCTAGAATACTTCCGATATCATCTTAATTATACTTTTTCAGGTTCCTCCTACACTAATTTTCCATATAATCTCAATTGCCATTTCCATAATTTTATTTTTTGGATCCAATTTTTTCGACATAATTCTTGTTTTCTTTAGATCCTCATGCAGAATCTCTAGAACCTCCAAATGATTTCTAAATGCTCACAAAAATAATTTTTGATTGGAAAGTGAAGTAATACTGTCATTGGCTTAGGAAATAAGGAATATATTAACTTCAAATATTTTTAATGTTATTTTAGCCAATCAGCAAAGAAGTTCAAACAAATTTTGAAAAAGGGAAGTGAAGAAATAGTCGCATTAGTGGTATATTTTCACAACTTGATCTTTTTTAGTTATTGAAGTTTCAGTGCAAATTCAGTATCTTTTCTATTGAAAAATTAGGAAAAAATAAATGAAATTTATGTGAATAGTTATTAATTTGTACAGGCAAATAGTGAAAGTCTCAGTGAAATTTCACTGATTTAAATTTATAAGTTTTTAATTAATTAAACCATTCCTGGTGAATTCCCAATTTTCTAAGCCAAGGGCCACTCTGAAAATTCAACCCTTTTGTTGAAATTTCTTTTTCTTTTTTAAACTCCTCTCTAATGGTTGAAAGTTTATTTATTTTGTTAAAAATAATTTTTGAAATAAAAAATAATTCTTTTTTGGTGGGAAATTCATCTTTTTTGTCAAAAATGTAATTAGTTTGTTGAAAATTTGCTTTTTCTGATTGAATGAAGGAAATTAAAAAAGAGTGACGTTGCTAGGTCAGCGGAGCAACTCCACGACAACGCAGGAGTGTATGAAAAAAGCAGGCAGAACCTTCAGCGGTTAGTCAGTGAAAAAAATGTCGCAGGACATTCGCTTCAGTGGGCTTTCTTGTTTTCTTTAGAACTGTCATTGGCTTAGGAAATAAGGAATAGATTAATTTCAAATATTTTTAATGTTATTTTAGCCAATCAGCAAAGAAGTTCAAAAAAATTTTGAAAAAGGGAAGTGAAGAAACGGTCGCATTAGTGGTATATTTTCACAACAATGGCATCGCTAAAAAAAATTTTTAAAAGTGTCAGAGTAATTGTGTTAGTAGCAGAGTTTTAATGTTAAATTATTATAATGAAACCATATTTCCCATCATTTACATTTTTAAAGTTCCTTTCATAACTAAAATAATTTAGAAAAGTGCACACTGTGAAGTCAAGCGGAGGTGATTAAATTCTGCAATCCATTTTAGTACCTCTTTAAAACTCTCGGTTACTACTTATTGTCTCTGGAGAAAAATTACTTTAATTTAAGCTGGAATAACGAGATTAATCCTCCACCGCAAAAGTTAACAGCAAACTTTTTAACCTAAGCGTATATGAGCCTCGACAGGTTCTAATCCCCGGGAGTTAGTTTGGAAACTTCCAAACGTCCAACCTTTCAACCTTCCAACCTTTCAAGAGGCGACCGAATCGATCAATCCAGTCAGGAGAAAAGTTTGGGTTCAACTTTTTCTGTCGAATTCAACTCAATAAGGGGAACCCTTAAAGTAAAACGCTGCCAGCCTTTGTATTTAACTTGGAAGTTTTATGAGGGTAGAAAAAGTAAAAACTCGATACTTTCAAGTTTTCAATAAGTGCGGCTTTTGCTTTTCAATTCATTGAATTGAATAGGTTGAATCGTTTTTAAATGGAGCAGCTTTTAAAATCCATTTTTTTAAATTTAGATTTCTACAGAAGTTCGGTTTCAAAATTCCAGGACTTTTCCAGATTCTCCGAGTTCACTTTTGAGAATTTTCAGATTCACTTTTTAGAAAAACGTATTTAATTCTATTTATTGAATTTATTACGGTTTTCACAATTTTGCTGTTCTGCAATTCTAATATTTCTATTCAGTTTTTCAATTGTTTAAATGTAGTAAATTATATATTTTTTTACGTGAGCAGTTTCCAAAATTCCAAGAACTTTCTATATTTTGCAGTTCTACTTTATAAAAAATCAAGGTTATATCTTCAAAGAATCCAGTCAATTCTATTTAGTTTGCAGATTTTTAGTTTTACGGTTAAAAAATTTTTTTAATTCAATTCTTCAATTTACTTTTTCATTTGTTTCAATGTAGATTGTATACATGAAATTTTCAGGTTCTCCAGGTCTACTTTTTTTTTTAAATCGATCAATTCTTTTAAATTAACAGCTTTTTTACGGGTTTATAGTTTTTCAATTTTGTTTTTTATTTGTTTCAATCTAGTAGTTTGGATCTATGAAATTTTCAAATTTTTCAGGCCTACTTTAAAAAAAATTCTAGGTTGAATTTTTAAAGAATTAGGTCAATTTTATTCAATTTACATATTTTTAAAGTTCTACGGTTTCACAGTTTTTAATTCAATTTTTTAATTGTGTAAATTTAAGAAGTCCGGTTTCAAAATTCCATTACTTTTTCCAGTTTTTCAAATATACTTTTTAAAACATTTTGAGTCATTTTTTTAAACAATCAGGTCTATTCTATTCAATTCAAATATTTTTGACAGTTTTAGGGTTTTAACGTTTTTCAATTCAGTTTTTATTTGTTTGAATTTAGTGGGCACATTGAGTTCAGCATATAAGTCGACAAATAAACATTTTTAAAAAATTATGAATTTGCTATACTTTTCTACAAAAAATAGAATAAAAAGGTTTGAGTTTTCATAATTGAAAAGATATTTGGGAATTGTAGAAGTTTTAAAGAGATCAGAACTATTTTAAAGTTTTGAAGATTTCCGAAAATTTATCAAAGGTTTCAAATTTCTTCCAAACCACTAAAAGTCCTAAATATCTTTTAAGCTAACTTAAATTTTACCCAAACAAATAAACTTAAAAAATAGTTATTTGAAATTTGCATTTTGTATTACAAATAATTTCCCCTCAAATAATAATTTTTTTTTTCTTGACTGAAAATCCTTTTTTGTTGACAATTCAACTACTTAATAAAAAATTTAACTATTTTGTTGAAAATTATTATTTTTTCGCTAGTAGATTTATCAAATATATAGTTTTTTAAATTTGAACTCTTTTGGTTAAGAAGTCATCTTTTTTGGTTCAAGACTTAACTCATTTCTTGGAAGTTTTTTTTTATTGGACAAGCTTAACTGCTTTTGAATTAAAATTAAAATTTATTTTGGTTAAAATATCAATTTTGTATTACATTTTTCGTTAAATTTTCTTGTTTGAAAATTCCACTATTTAGTTGAAGATTAAGTTTCTGTTGAAAATTATATTTTCGCAATCTTAAGGGCATGTGATACTTAGAAAATTATCGATTTTACTAGTTTTAGGTTCCCCCGGCTTTTTTCTAGAATAATAAATATTTTGTCTTCAAAATTTGAGAAATGATAGCGAACATGCTAACGGACATCCCTGCACACTTTTTTGTGGGTTAATTAATAAAAAATAAAGGAAAAAAAGTCGGGGAAACTGTATCCGATTGACCACAGGGCGAAGTATCACTTGCCCTTAATTTTTTTTTTCAAGAATCTTAGGAAAATTATATGCATGTAACCTTGTAAGCTAATAAACTATAAAAAATAATAGCCATACATAAAAACAACAAAGGAAAGTTTTGAAAAAAATGAACGGACCGAGCATCGAACCCGCAACCTTACGACTACAAGCAGCTCGCTCTACCAACTAAGCTATCCTCTAATCGGAGTTGAGCATCGTCCAAGTCCATAGCACTTGCAACAATTTTTAAAAACTCATTTTTCTCGAAAACGATTCGCCTTAAACAAATCATTTTTTTTTGTGTTAAAACCGTGTAATTCTCTTTTTTCTTATCACAAGAAATAACAATCATTTCCCCATCGAAATTTTGTCGCATTCATGTTCCTTGTTCATCCATTAAAAATAAGTACACTTGGCAGCAGTGCCAAACGATTTTCAGTGTCCTCTGTTGTAATAGATTTTAAATGGAAACTTAAATGGCTTTTCGCAGATTATATAACCTAAAGATTTTTTTATTTTACTCTCTCGTAGTAAATATATAGCTTTCTCAATTAAGACTTTCATAAAGGTCGTTTGAAAAATAAAGGACGTTCGTTTTTCATTATGAGAACTCTTTAACGTTCGCTGTTCTGGAAACAAAATGACACATTTTACCTCACTAGCATATAAGTGAGAGCTTTGTAATGTGAGGTGAAATTAAAAGTGCGACTATTGACTTTTTCTGGGAAGGAAAAATAGAGTTGCAACTGTAATCAGTCACGACTTCAAATGTTGCGTAGTCCGAAATCAAATAATGTGCAGTGGAAAATTAACATTTCTTTCTAAGGAAAATTTACAGTTTATTAGTAATAAAAAATATTACAAATTATTATGGGCAAAAAAATACTCTTTTCTATTAACTCCGGTAAGAATCGAACCCACTTAAACTGATGGCTGTTCAGGTGCTCTTACCACCAACCCAGAGGGCACAAAGTTTGGCGACGTCTTTACGACATCGTTACGACATCTTCACGACAACTTTACGACATCCTATGTCCATGTCGTAAAGTTGTCTTTACGATATCGTAAATAAGTCGTATGATACGTCGATGTCTTTACGATAGCGCAAAGGCACCGAAACGACATGGAGATAGGATGTCGTAACGATGTCGTAACGATGTCGTAAAGACGTCGCCAAATTTTGTGCCCACTGTGAAGCTACGCTAAGAAACGACATACTATTTAGACCTAAATTTTTTATTTTTTAAGAATTTATTAGATTTTAAAGGGGTTTCGTAAAGGAGTATTGTTTATTACCAGTGAGAATAAATATTCAAGATGTTTTTAAATTTAGATCATTTGGTTTTTTTTTTGTAATCAGAAATAGTACAAATATTTAAAACTCAGTTAACATGGGTTCGATTCCTACCGGGGCCAATAGAAAAGAGGATATTTGTTTGCCAATAAACATTTGTAATATTAATTAACACACAAAAACAGACTAAATGATTGAAATTTAAATATAAAGTCTTTAAAATGTACACTTTTTAACCTAGTGTTTTCAAATTAGTCAAAATTAAATTTAATGCATTGATGTGTATGTACACATTGATACATTTTTAGCCATGCTTAAGATTCTAAACAAAAAAATGAATTTTCAACTAAGAAGATTAATTTTTTACCGAAAAAGACGAATTTTTAACAAAATAGTGAAAGTTGAAGCCATTGAGTTGACTTGTCAACTAAAATTATGAATCTTCATCTGCAACTAAAAAAATTAATCTTTACCATAGTACAATTTTCAACCAACTATTTGAATTTTCAATCAAAAAAATGAATTTTCTTTCGCCCTGCCCCTATTCCGAAATTAATTAGTAGAACCCAATTAAAAAATTGAACTATATTTTTTATACGAATTTTATTATTTGTTTAAATATTTTATTATTTTGTTGAATAATCAACACTTGTTGAAAAGTCATACTTTTTGGTTGGAAATTCGTTTTTTTTTTCAAATTAAAAATTGAACACCTTCGTTAAAAGTTGAAGTACTTTGTTAAAAATTCATTTTTTTTATTCATCATTTTATTTAAAATTATTTTTTTGGGGGAAAAAATTCTTCTTTTTTTACTCTAAATTTAAGTCTTCTATTTGTGGTTCCAACTTGATCTTTTTTAGTTATTGAAGTTTCAGTGCAAATTCAGTCTCTTTTCTATTGAAAAATTAGGGAGAATAACTATTTTAATTTAAAAAAAATTTTTTAATAAAAAAATTGGCTGGAAATTCATCTCTTTTTGTCAAAAATGTAATTAGTTTGTTGAAAATTTGCTTTTTCTGATTAAATGAAGGAAATGAAAAAAGAGTGACGTTGCTAGGTCAGCGAAGCAACTCCACGACAACGCACGAGTGTATGAAGAAAGCAGGCAGAACCTTTAGCGGTTAGTCTGTGAAAAAAATGTCGCAGGACATTCGCTTCAGTTCGCTTTCAATCATTCGGTGTTTAAGTTATGCCTTGCGTAACCAGATGCAACCAGGCGCTACAAAAATGTTGAAGGAAAACAAGAGGAAGTGTTTATTCTTTGAATAAATAAATAACTTTTATAAGAAATGTAGTCAGGTGCTTTTAAAACAACCTATTTTACAGAATTGATGTTTTGAGCGGGAAATTTACAAATTTTTAGATGAAAAATCTGTCCAAATTTGATTTTAACAGCTTTTAAAATAATAAGTTGAATTATTATCTTTTTAAATTATGATACCCTTCACTTTACCATGCCTAATTCAAAAATCTTTGAATTAAAAAATTTTCCATTTTAAATTTCTATTTTTAAGCTGACATTTTTAATTTAAAGAATTTCAAAATTCAAACTTGAAGACTGAACAATTAGAAATTTAAAGTGTTAGAAGTAAAAAAATGTTGGTAAAACATTTATCTTTTACCATTTATTACTTATTAAAATCTTTAGAAGTTCTGAAAAAATTGTTTTAACTATTTGAACTTAAAATAATGTGACTTCTAATTTACGAAGTGCACAGTTGAAAAAATTTAATTTTCAATCTTTTCAGCTTAAAATTTCTGAAAATAATAAAATTTGGAAAATTTTAAAGTTCATTGATTGATTTTTTAATTTAGAGTATTAAAAATGATAACGTGGATTTAAATTTTTTGAATTGAATCTGAATCGTTGAACTCTGTAATTTATCAACTTGGAAAATGGTAAATTTTCACTTCATCTGCATTTCATTTGAACTTGTTGAATTGGAAAGTGTAACTAATTTCTATTTTATACGTGTAAATTATTAAAATTCAACCACTGGATTCTTGTTTTTTTTAACAGGAGTTCGCATCCAGTTGATTATTCGACGTTAAAAAGGATTTTTAATTAGGATTCTAATCTAATTTAAATTTCTTTAATTCTTTAATCTCTTCTTTATTTTCTTTGATTTTCGAGGATCTGGGAACGAAAAGATCCATAAAATGACTAAAATTAACATAATTTGTAAGCAACTTTTGAAAACAATCTTATCACAAATTTGGACAATCTGATGGCAAGTCTTCAAAAAATAAATTCTTCTAAAATCCTCCTCGAGGATCTCTAGGCCTTTTAGTTACTTACTAAATTCGCCTAGAAGATCTCTTGATCCTGCTAGAGGATATCTAAATCTTCTAGATCCTTTCTAGGTCCTCTTAGATCCTTGTAGAGAATCTATATATTCTTTTAGAGGATAATTAGATCCTTCAGATCCTCGAAGAATTCTCCTAGAGCATTTGTGGATCCTTATAAAAAATATTTCTGCAACCTCTTGATCTCTAAATTCTCCTGAAGGTTCTCTTATTCCTCTTAGATCCTCCTCAAAGATCTCTAGACCCTCTAGATCCTTGCTAGATTCACTTAGAGGATTTCAAAATCCTCTTAGATCATCTAGATACTTCTAGAGAATCTCTATATTCTTTCAGAGGATCACTAGATCCTTTATATCCTTGAAGGATTCTCCATAGAGGATCTATGGATCCTCCTAAAAAGAACTTTTGAAATCTCTCGATCTCTAGAGAGGCCATTCACAAAATATGTTTTTAGGTTTTTCAGGAACTTCTGATTTCCTCCCCCTCCCCCTTGTGTGATGCTTTTTCCATTGGTATTAGCATCGAAAATGATACTTCGGCATACCCCCCCCCCCCCCTGAGCGTATCACGTATTTTGTAAATAACCCCAGATCGTCCTGGAGGTTATCTAAATCCTCTTAAATCCTCTTAAAGGATCTCTAGACCTTGCTAGATTGCTAGATTCTTGCTAGATTTGCCTAGAGGATCTCTTGATCCTCTTAGAGGATATATATATCTTCTAGTTCCTGTTAGAGAATCTCTATATTTTTTGTAGGATCACTGGAACCTTTAGATCCTCCAAGAATTATCTTAGACTATCTCTAGATCTTTCTAAAAAGGAGTTGTAAAATCTCTTGATTTATAGACCCACCTAGAGGATCTTTTAACCCTCTAGATCCTTCCTAGATTGATCTAGAGGATCTCTTGGTCCTTCTAGAGGATATCTCAATCTTCTGATTGTTCTCTTAGAGTGTCCTCCTAGATATGTTTGAAATCTGTTTAAATCCTTTAGATCCTTGTAGAGAATCTCTATTTTCTTTTAGAGGGCCACTATACCGCTGTAGATCCGTGAATGATTCTCCTAGAGGATTTCTCTATCCGCCTAAGAAGGATTTCTGAAACCTCTCGCTCTCTAGATCTCTCTGGAGGTTCTCTTAATCCCTTTAGATCCTCCCAGAGGATCTAGACACCCTCTTGATTCTTACAAGATTCGCCAAGAGCATTTCATGATCCTCCTAGAGGATACCTTAACCCTCTAGATACATGCTATAATCGCCTAGAGGATCTCTGGACCCCATACATTTTTACTATGTTTGCCTAGATTTCTATTTCTATATCCTTTGAAAGGATCACGAGATCCTTTATATCCTTGAAGGATTCTTCTAGAGGATCTCTAGATATTCTCGGTATCTAGGTCCTCTTAAAGGCTCTCTAAGCCCTCTCAAATCAACTAGATCCTCTTAAAGGATCTTTATATCCTCTTAAAGGATCTTTATATCCTCTTGAAGGATCTTTATCCTCTTAAAGGATTACTAGATCCTTTAGGTCCGCGATAGATTTTCCTAGAGGATCTCTAGATCTTCCTAGGGGATATCTATATCTTCTATGTCCTTGTTAGGTCCTACTAGATGATCTTTAGATCCTTTAAGTTTCTCTCAATCCTCTTACATCGTCTAGATCTTTCCAGAGCATCGCCAAATACTTCTAGGGGATCTCTGGATCCTTTTCGAGGACCATTTGACACTGCAGATCCTTGCTAGATTTTTCTAGAAAATCTGAAGACCCCCAATATCTTCGATAGATTCTCTTATAGGATCTCTAGACCCTCTAAATCCTCGCTAGATTCTCGTATTGAATAATTAGATCCTCTTAGAAGAGATCTAAATCGTCTTGATCCAGACTAAGTCCTATTAGAGGATCTCTAGATCCTCTTAGAGATTCTTTCAACTCACTTAGATCCTCCTACAGGATCTCTAGATCTTTCTAGAGGATCAATAGATCTCCACTAGGTTTTCCTCGAGGTACTAAAAATCTTCTTATATAATCTAGATCATGCTAGATGATCTCTAGATCCTTTTAGAAAATCTCTAGACCCTTCGGATCCTCGCTAGATTCTTCTAAAGGATTTGTAGATCCTCTCAATTTATAGATCCTTATAGAGCGGCACTAGATCATCTAGCTACTCGCTTGACTTTCCTAGAGGATCTCTAAGTCCTCTTGACCTGTATAACCTTCTAGAGTGTATGCGAATTCTCTATATACTCGCTAGGTGGGTCCTACTAGAGGATCTATGGATCCACATAGAGATTCTATAGATTCCCTTAGAGGTTCTCTAGATCCTTTTCGAGGTTCTCTAGATCCTTTTAGAGGTTCTCTAGATCCTTTTAGAGGTTCTCTAAATCCTCTTAGAGGTTCACTAGATTCTCCAAGAGGTTCTTTAAATCCTAAATCCTCCCAGAGAATTTATAAATCCTCTAGATCCTCATAAAGTCCTACTAGTGGATCTCTAGATCTTCCTAAAGGTTTTTTGAATCACCATAGATCTTCTATATTCTCCTACAGGATATCTCGATCCTTTTAGAGGATCTTCAGCACTTCTAGACCCTTATAGAGGCTCTCCAGACGTTCTAAGTCCTCTTAGACGTTCTGTAAATCATTTTGGATCCTCCAGGCCCTCTAAGAGAAACTCGATTTTATTTCAAAACATTAATACTTCCTCTAGATCCTTTTATATCCTCCTACAGGATCTCCAGATCCTTTCCATCTATTAATGCTACAAGAGGATTTTAAAATCACCTTCGATCCTCTAGATTCTTCTACAGGATCTCTAGATCCTTTTACAGGATTTCTTGATTTGAAAATAAAAATAAAAAAAATCTGGAACGAAATAATCCATAAATCTATTTAAAATAACACAGGAATTGAAACCGAGACAACGAATGAAGAAATAAGCCGTTCTACAACTGAATAATATTATAATTTCGAGAATTTCATGTACTGGTTTCAATCTTTTAATCCTCCTAGAAAAGGACTCTAAAACTTTTCAATTTCTAGCTCCTCGGTAATTGCTACTAGATGATCGCCAGATCCATCTGAGGGTTCTCTACATCCTCTTTGAAGAGCCTTAGATCCTCGTAGATGATTTCTATATCCTCTTAGATCCTCTAGAACCACGATTGGTCCTACTAAAGGATTACTAGATCCTCATAGACGTTTCCTAAATCATTTTAGATGATCCCTCGATCCTCGTAAATGATCTCTAAAATTCTTCGAAAGGTTCTCTAAGTCCTCTTAGATGCTCTAGTTCATTTTAGAGGATTTCTAGACCCTCTAGATCCTCGCTAGGTTCTTTTAAAGGATATCTAGATCCTCTCGATCCTTTTGATTCAACTACTTAATTGGAAGTTGAACTACATCGTTAAAACTAATTTCTTTGGCTGAAGAATCATTATTTTTTTAGATGAAAATTCATATTTTTTGTTTAAGGAACGGGAATGAAAAAAAAAGAAAGGTTGAACGAAATAAAAGAACCTGGGAACGAAATAATCCATAAATTTATTAAAAATAACACAGAAATTCAAAGTGACACAACAAATCAAGAAATAAGCCGCTCTACAACTGAATAATAATAATATAATAGCTCTTGACAATAAACTTATCACAACTGTGGAAAATCTGAAGACAAGTCTTCAAAATATTCCCTGTACTGAGAGATGCTATCACGAAAAATGGTATATCACGCGGATCTCTAAGTTCTCTGGCGCTTATCGAATATTCGATTAACCTCTAAGCATCACGCGAAACCATCTAATTAATTCAGCGAAAAAAAGCTTTGCTGATCCAACCAAATTTAAATTTAAACTTGAAAACCAAATCTTTATCAAGAATTTTTTCCCTGAAATAGTTCTTGATAAAGAAATTCATTGAATCAGCAATCAGTATTTTAGTACTTCAAGAAAGGTACACATATTAAATACAATTAAATTATTCATATCTTCTCCAATCTTCTACCAAACTTTGGTCGAAGACATCACTAGAGAGAACTAAAATTATATTTTTTCTCTTTAACAAACAATCTACCTTAATTAATTACGATACCAATAAAGACAGCGAAAAAGCTAAAAAACTGTATAGCTCTTCCTAATTACTCCCATACTTTTTCATTACTTCTCTTCTAAATTAACTGTGATTTCTTAGGCACATGTAACGTACTCAACAGGATTGCGATTAACACTACGAAAACTAGTTAAACTTTACAATAATCATTTCTCAGTTGATGGGAAAAATTCCGGATACAAATTCCTACCTTACCGACTTCGAGACTTCGACAGCCGAGTTGTTCATGTCCCTGCTGAGTTTCTATAATTTCTAAGAATTACGATGACGTCATGAAATTATTATTATTATTTATTTACTTATCTTAATTAAGTTTTCTAATTTAATAAGGTCATCGGATCCTCTGAAAGTTTGAAAATTGTATAAACCTAGCACGGACATGAACAACTCGAGCTGTCGAATGGTCTCAAAGTCGGTAAGGTAGGAATTTGTATTGAGAAATCCTTCTTATCTACTGTTTGTAAAATGAGAATATTAAATTTAAAGAGGGGGTCATTTACAATATTTGGTGCATTCATTTTTTTTTTTTTGGAAATACTGTTTGATTAATTCGTTTAAATTGCAAAGTGCTTTTGGCATTTTTTGGTTCTTAGAGCACAATTAGAGGATGAAACGACTTTTTTTTGGTAACATCAATTTTTTTTGTCCTCCCTTTTTTAGAGAGAGAGTCCTTTCATCCTCCAAGGTTCTGAATCCGTAATTTGTATTCGCCTTATGTAAAAAATGTCTTGATTCTTATGAAAAATTTTTCTCGATACAACTGAGAAAATACCAGGTCTCAAGTGAATTATGAAGCAACGTGCAAGACAAATGGCCTTTCACGACGTTAGAAATTTAACAAACTTTTCCATCTCTCTCTTTCTCTCTCTCTCTCTCTCTCTCTCTTTCTCTCTCGTTCACTAAACATAAATAAGAGTGTTGAAAAAGTTTTTATGTGTCTTGCAAAAAACAGATCTTTAAATTTTCATTCATTATTCTTCAATGCAATTTATGCATTTTCTTTACAAATGACAAATCAGATTTTCACAAAATCTAGAGATACCTGGAATGCCTTTGTTTCATTTCAAGAAATGTTTTTCAAAAATATATCGATGCGTCCATGTTGAAAAAAACCTGTTCTGAAATGAACATACGTTTAGTATATTATTTAAAATTATTTTGTATGAACTTGAATTCATTAGACTCTTTTAAGTTCTTTATACTCTGTGTATTTTTTTCATTCTCTCGAATTGCTTGGAAAGCTTTTAAACTCTTTCAAGGATTTTAGGAAATTCAGAGATATTATTGGTTTCAGAGAAATCAGAAAATTCAAAGAATCACATGAATTCAGAGAATTTCAAGGATTAAAAAAATTCAGAGTTCAAAGAGTTTAGAGAAATCCAAGAATTCATAGAATTGTAAGAATTAAGAGAACTCAAAGAATATAAAAAAAACTCAGGCATTTCAGAGCACTCAGAGAATTCAGAGAGATCAGAGAATTCGTAGAATTCAAAGAATTCGTAGAATTTGTAGAATTCATAGAATTTAAAGAATCCATGGTATGCAAAAAATTCAAAGATCCAAGAAATTTGAAGGAATTCAGAGAATTAAAGGAATTCAGAGAAATCAAAGAATTCGAAGAATTTGAAGGAATTCAAAGGTTTAAGAAATTTAAAAAAATTCAGTAAATTTAGAGAATTCAAAGAAATCCAAGAATTCATAAAATTTGAAGAATTCAGCGAATTAAAACAATTTGAAGATTCGAGAAAATTGAAAGAACTCAAAAACTTCAAAGAATTCAGAGCATTAAAGAAATTTAGAGAAATCAAATAATTCGTAGAATTTAAAAAATTTAAAAGTTTAAGAAAGTTCAAAAAATTCAGAGAATTCGGAGAAATCCAAGAATTCATATAATTTAAAGAATTCAGACAATTAAAAGGATTAAAAGATCCAAAAAATTGAAATATCTCAGAAATTTTTAAGAATTCAGAGGATTCGAAGAATTCAGAGAATACGAAGAGTTCAGAGAATTTGAAGAATTCAGACAGTTCAAATAATTCAGAGAAATCAAAGAATTCGCAGAATTTTAAAAATTCAAAATTTAAGAAGGTTCAATAAATTCAGAGAATTCAGAAAAATCCCAGGATTCATATAATTTAAAGAATTCAGATAATTAAAAGGATTAAAAGATCCAAAAAATTGAAATATCTCAGAAATTTTAAAGAATTCAGAGAATTCGAAGAA
>NC_046666.1:1584924-1587081 GCF_010883055.1 Belonocnema kinseyi | reverse complement strand
AGACAGTTCAAATAATTCAGAGAAATCAAAGAATTCGTAAAATTTAAAGAATACAAAATTTAAGAAGGTTCAATAAATTCAGAGAATTCAGAGAAATCCAAGAATTCATAAAATTTAAAGAATTCAAAGATCCAAGAAAATTTAAAGATCTAAGAGACTTCAAAGGATTCAGAGAAATCGAAGAATTCAGAAAATTAGAAAAATTGAGAGAATTCCAAGAATACAAGTAATTCAGATAATAAAAGGAATTCAGAGAATTCAGAGAAATGAAGGAATTTAAAAAATTCACAGAATTCAAAGAGCACATAAAATTCAAAGGACTCAAGAGAATTCAACCAAAAATAAAGGAATTCAATGAATTAATTGAATTGAAAGAATATATAGAATTTAAAGAATTCATGGAAGTCAAAGAATTCAAACACCTAAGAAACTTCAAAGAATTCAGAGAATAAAAAGAACTTATAGAATTTTAAGAATTTGAGAATTAAGCGAATTTAAAGAATCATTAGAATGCAAAGGATTCAGTGAATTCATGGAGTTAAAGAGCTTATAGAATTCAAATATAAAGCAAAATTCAAAGAACTCAGAAATTGCACGGGAATTCATAATATTCAAGGAATTCAGGAAATTGAAGCAGTGCGGGAAATTGAAAGACTTCCAGGGCTTAAGAAAATTCAGAACATACCGAGAAATTCAAAGGAATTAAACGTAAATTCAAAATGTTTAAAACAATATACTTAACTACAATATATTAATTGACTAAACCTGTCTTCTGCTAGAATTTCAAACAAGGTTTTGTTAGCATGAAAGTATCAATATTCCAGTTGGCGATTCGCTTTAGAAATTCTCAACAAACAAAATCCATAAAAAACCTTTAATTCCAAAAATTACTAATAAAACTGTTTCTCAAGGTTAAAAAAAAAAATCTGAAACTCACTGGATCATATTTATATTCTTGAGAAAGGATCCCCTGGTCTTGACTACATTTCGGAATTAAATCCGACCGAGTTAATCCAAGAAAATATGAATTTATAGCCAGGATAAGTATAAATTTGGATGAACACAAATTCAGACAGATTCTGAGCCACTTATCCCTGATAAACTTCTTTCCGAGCCCAAATAAAAAATTTAAGAAAAACCGAAAGAATCTCATCCTTTTCTCGCTAAAAAAAAAATCTCCCCAAATTAAGAAGTTTAATTTTATCTTATCAAATCGTAACGACCCACGTCTTTACGATCATGGTTGCTTGTACAATATAAAGTCGATGTTTATCCGAGACAACGTCGCTCGCCCTAATTAACACCATTTTCTACTTTAACGACGTGAACTAATTACAGTAATTACAGATTACGGGCATAAACGATCAGCGGTCGATCGTGAAGAAATAAAAGAGCAAAAAAGCTCTACATTTGGTGATTGGTACCGACCTTGAGCTTCGATAATAATTAACTAGATTCTTTTGAGATTGAAAGAAAATATCGATTTTTGGGTTCTTCCTTTTTCTTTTAAGATAAATCAGGTTTCAAGTTCAAATTGAAAAGTCCCTAAATTCAAGATAAAGATAAAACTTTGGTTAAAAGTGTGAAAGTTACCCTGAAATAAGGTATCGTTTCTATCTGACTTAGGGTAGAAAATCACCTGCTGTCAATGTTTGTACATTTTTGTGGGAAAAACAATACATAGTAATACGTTTTTATTTCCCCCTGACTTTGGGTACGAAAGTTAACTGCTGTCAATTGGTTTTCTGTTTTTCGGCAAAAATATTGGACTGCAACAAGGTATCGTTTCCATCTGAATATGGGTACGAAACTTCAGCTTTCAATTGTTTTTACAGTTTTGTGGCAAAACTATTGAACTGCAAGAAGGTATTCTTTCTTTTTGACTTGAGGTATTTAAGTCACCTATCAATTTTTTTTACATTTATGCGGCAAAAATAATGGACTGAGGCTAGGTATCAATTCCCTCTGAATTAGGGTATGCAACTTCACCTGCTGTCAATTATTTGAACAGTTTTGCGGCAAAAAAATATCATAACAAGGTATTGATTCCCTCTTATTTTGGGTACGAAACTTCAGTTTTCAATTGTTTTTACAGTTTTGCAGCAAAAATATTGGACTGCAAAAAGGTATCGTTTCTTTTTGACTTGGGTACTCAAC
>NC_046666.1:1582559-1584824 GCF_010883055.1 Belonocnema kinseyi | reverse complement strand
AATTCCCTCTGAATAAGGGTATGAAACTTCACCTGCTGTCAATTATTTGAACAGTTTTGCGGCAAAAAAATATCATAACAAGGTATTGATTCCCTCTGATTTAGGGTACGGAACTTCAGTTTTCAATTTTTTTACAGTTTTGCAGCAAAAATATTGAACTGCAAAAAGGTATCGTTTCTTTTTGACTTGGGTACTCGAGTCACCTGCTATGAATTTGTTTTACATTTACGCAGAAAAAAGAATGGACTGCAACAAGGTATCGATTCCTTCTGAATTAGGGTACGAAAGTTAACTGCTGTCAATTGTTATTTTTGCAGCAAAAATTATGTACTGCAACAAGGTATCGTTTCCCTCTGAATATGGGTACGAAACTTCAGCTTTTAATTGTTTTTACAGTTTTGTGACAAAAATATTGGACTGCAAGAAGGTATTCTTTCTTTTTGACTTGAGGTATTTAAGTCACTTATCAATTTTTTTACATTTATGCGGCAAAAATAATGGACTGAGGCTAGGTATCAATTCCCTCTGAATTAGGGTATGCAACTTCACCTTCTGTCAATTATTTGAACAGTTTTGCGGCAAAAAAAATATCATAAGAAGGTATTGATTCTCTCTGATTTAGGGTACGAAACTTCAGTTTATAATTTTTTTTGTGTGGCAAAAATATTGGACTGCAAGAAGGTATTCTTTCTTTTTGACTTGAGGTATTTAAGTCACCTATCAATTTTTTTTACATTTATGTGGAAAAAATAATGGACTGCAGCTAGGTATCAATTCCCTCTGAATTAGGGTATGAAACTTCACCTGCTGTCAATTATTTGAACAGTTTTGCGGCAAAAAAATATCATAACAAGGTATTCATTCCCTCTGATTTAGGGTACGGAAGTTCAGTTTTCAATTTTTTTTACAGTTTTGCAGCAAAAATATTGGACTGCAAAAAGGTATCGTTTCTTTTTGACTTAGGGTACTTAAGTCACCTGCTATCAACTTTTTTTTACATTTACGCGGCTAAAACACTGGGTCACAGCAAGGTATTATTTTCCTCTGAATTGGGGTACGAAACTTCATCTGCTATAAATTTTTTTACATTTTACAGCAAAAACAATGAACTGCAACAAGGTATCGTTCCTTCTGAATTGGGGTACGAAACTTCACCTGCTGTACATTTTTTTACAGTTTTGCGGCAAAAAAAAAATAGACGGTACTTCCGTTCCCAGCGTCCAAGAAATATGACACTTCATCTTGAAATTAGGAGGAAAAAAATTATTTCCAGAGTTTTTACAGTAAGAAGACCAGAATTTGAATGGATTAAATTTCAAGACGAATGAAATCCTCGATATTTTCTCTCAAAATCTGATGTTTTTAAACCGCTGATCGACTGCTGGTTTTCCACTCGCATAATTTAGAACGGTTACTTTATGTTAGTTGTACACTACTTAAATATTTCTATCTATCCTTAATTTACTCGTATTATCTATTATCGTAAGGCATGGAGTATGTTACTTGTGTCGAGTGACCTCACTCCTTTCTCGTTAGACTTTATGGTAAAACCTAATTTATCAATTACTGTTCTTATCGCTTGAAATATTTTTTCTCGTCGATCCTAGACCAATTCGTTGAAAACTATTTTGGTATGTACCTAAATATATAGGTAAAAGTATGCATAAATATTTCTCTACCCCATCGAACGGAAAAGGCGTCCCGACACCAACTTCTCTCTTTCTTTCTTTCTTTCTTTCTTTCTCTCTTACATTTTTTTATATAAGTATTTATTTTTGTTCTTTTTAGATATTTTTGTTATTCCACGGATCCCATTAAATTGAAATGCGAGGCCGATAAACGAACACGACGTGATCCTCTTCCGTATGCGTGGTTCGTTTTCTTGCATCCATCCAAGTGGCATGCGATTAAAAGCCGGGAAAAATATTCCCTTGAAAACGATCCGCGGGCGTAATGGCGAAAAAATTTCCCAACATGGTTGCGGTACATTAAATACAAGAGTTCCAAATAACCAGGACAATGCTTGCAGACATTCTTACTTATTGATTTTACCTCGTTTAACACAATTAATCCCTTTAATAAACTCAGAAATAATATCTCAGAAATTTTAAAGAATTCAGAGAATTCGAAGAATTTAGAGAATTCAAAGAGTTCAGAGAATTTGAAGAATTCAAACAGTTCAAATAATTCAGAGAAATAAAAGAATTCGTTGAATGTAAAAAATTCAAAATTTAAGAAGGTTCAAGACTCTCCAAGTCCATCGGA
>NC_046666.1:1562891-1582549 GCF_010883055.1 Belonocnema kinseyi | reverse complement strand
TCAAATTTGAACACTGCTCTTCAAGATTTTTTAATAGATACCCATTTTGTTGGGGCTTTCAAAAAGTATATTAACGTTTGAATTTGAAGTTACAAAATAAATTTCCAAGAACTTTATCAAATTTTCAGACTCAAAAAATGAAGAAAAATAAAGAATTTCGGAAGATTTGGAAGGATTTTGTAGTATCTATAAATTTTTCGAATACTTTAAAAGATTCCAATAAATTTGATAGAATCCAAGGAATTCGAAAAATCCAAGGAATCTTAGAAATTTATTGGAATTTTGAGGATTCAAATGAATATCAATATTTTAAGGATTTTAAGGAATTTCAACATTCCAAAGAAATTTTTCGAGGTTTATAAAATGTGAAGGTATAGCACAAGGTTCCCATCGGCTGGGAATATTCTGCAGTATATAAAAGAATTCTAAGGAATTTTTAAGTCATTTAAAAAAATTTCAAGCAATTTTAAATATCCTAAGTAGTCTAAAATATCCCAAGGAATTTAAAAAACATCCGACGGAATTTTATAAATTCAAAATAATGCAAAGCATGCAAAGAATTTGAATGATTCCAAGGGATTTTAAGAATTCTAAGAAATTTTAAGTTTCTATGGAACTTTACAGACTCTAAGTAATTTTAAAAATTTCAAGGAATTTTAAAGACTAAAAAAATTCAAGAGTCTATTGAAATTTTAAAAACTTTAAAAAATGTCAAAGTATTTCCAAATATTTCCATGATTTTGAAACATGCTATAGTATAGAAAAAGATTTTAAGGAACTTTTAACAGGTTTAGAACATTTTGAACAAATTTCTAAAGATTTTAATGATTTACCTGAAGCTGTTTTGAAAAAAATTCTCAAAATAATTAAAAATTTACTAAAGTCGATAAGAGATCTTTCCGGAATTGTTTTCGGAAAAAATCCTTCATTTCCTGAAAATGTATCGAAATTGTAATAGAATTTTTCTGAAGATGTTTTGGGGACAATTTCAACAACAAAAAAATTCAATCGTTAAGGGATTTTTCAGGAAGCTTCTTCTGGAAAATTGTCTAAAAATTTGGAAATTTTTAAAAATAATTACAGAATTTTTCTAAAACTATTCAAGAGAAAATTCTTAAAATGACTTAAATATTTATCGAAGTTTCCAGGACATTTTCTCGGAATTATTTTCGGAAGAATTGCCTAAACAGTTGAAACTTTCCCGAAATTGTTGTGGCATTATCCTAAAATTATTTTCGGAAAAATTCTGAAAATACTTTCAAAATTTAAAGAACTCAGAAGAAACAAATGTTCCGACATTATTTCATAGAAAATTATTCAAATTATTGTGTTTATTTCATCCCACAAATTTTTGGAAAATTTCTACAGTGATTTGTCTTTTTTTGTTGAAAATCCAAACTTGAAAAGCGAAATTTAGAATCGTTAAAACGAAAAATTCGAAACTTATAAGAACTTTAAATTAGTAAAACCAAATTTTCTAAAATATCAAAAATTAAAACGGAATAAATTTAAAAGCATTTAAATTCAGTCTATTTCGAAAATTAAGTTTAGAAATCTTGCAGGTTTGCTATTTTCAAAACAAAAAATTCGGAATTTCGAAGAACTTCAAATTAATAGAAACAAAATCAGAAATTAGCCGAATTTGACATTCAAAATTAGAAAGTTTACTTGAAAACCGTGGAAAATTCTTTGACAAACAGCAGGAAATTTTCAACAATGTGAAAATGTAAATAAAATATTTTCCATGTAAATATAAATTCTTTTCTTTGCAGAAACTCTATTCAAACACATGCTTAACAGTTTTACAGTATTGAATCTTCCCTTTTGACGACCTATTCAGGCCTGAAGATATAGAATATTGACAATATTTCAAAAGAGGCTTCCATCAGTTATTGACATACCAGTTGTGGTCAAATTCCTGCTCTCAATAAAAATGGACATTTTTTTATTTTGAAATTATTTCTTGAATTTTTGCGTTTATTCTTTTTTTTTCAAATTGTTTTTTATAAGCAAGATATTACTTTATAATCATATTTAATATTTAAAAAATTGTTTAAGCAATGTTTCATTGATTATATAAAAAAAAATATATATATATATTTTTTTTTTAATTGTCGTTGCATAAATTTTTCTTCTACATTTGGATCTCCATTTCTATTTACATTTCCACATTCCATTTCTGTTTTAGAAAGTTATGTCAAAAAATAAGAAATAGTTGATTCTTGTTGATATTTATTGTTTTTATTATTACTTGTTAATAAGTAGAACCAAAAAATTTGAAAAACTGATAAAGACCTCAAATTTTTAAGTTAATTCGGAAAAATATATAATAATAATAATAATAAATAAGAAATTATGTAAGCAATTCTAATTGCTATTGTTTGTTGTTACAATATCTGCTCATTCAAGAAATTAAGGTTTTGAGCTGCAATAAATTGTGAAAGAATTTATTATTCTTAATTTTCATTATTTATTTTCATATTATATTTCAAAATTTGAGAGAAAACTGAAGAATGTAGAAAAACTCAAAAAAATTTACGTATATTTGTAGTAAAAATTGTTATAAACAATAAAGACTTGTTTAAGCAATTTTTCAAAATATTAAAATATCATCAAAAAGTAATATTTTGTTTATTAAAAACAATTAGAACAAAAAACGCAAAAAATAATAATTAATGCGAAAAATACGCGATGTTTGAAAAAATTTCACAAGATTTTATAAGATCTGATAAGTTTCTCGATTTAAAAAAAAAATCCAGGAATGTTGAAGATTTCAAGGAATTTGAAAACTTTGAAGTAATTTGAAAGATTTCAACTAATTTTAAAGATTCCAAGTAATTCTAAATATTTCAAATGATTTCAAAGAATCCAGAGAATTTTAAAGATTCCCAAGAATTTTTTATCATTTTAAGGATTTGAAATAATTTCAGCTGATTTTGAAGAATTTCCAAGAATTTCGTAAGATTTAGAAGCATTTCTGCAGGACCTATAAGGTCTTAGAATAATTTGAAAGATTGCAAGGAATTTTAAAAAGATTCGTAAAATAACACAATATCATTACAAAGTAATTTTTCCCCTATTAAAAACAATTTGTTCAAAAAAATATCCCGTGAGAGAGAATAAAAGCTACAAATACACGATATCTGATTTTTACACTTCTAAAGTTGTTAAAAAAAATAATATTTTTTGAACAAAATATTAAACTTACCTAAAAAATACTGCTTAAAAATACCAAAGAAAAGTTTAATATCAATAAAAATTGTTCGGGAATTCTCCATGTTCTTCTATAATCTTGAGGCGATACTTTTAGCTACAGACTTTTAAAGATTTAATCGATTTTCCAAGGATTTGAAAAAAAAAAGTTTTATGTACCAATCTATTTTTATATACCAGCTAAGATAATTGTATTTGAAAATCGAAATCTGCAAGCGTAATGAAGCAATTTTTGCGGATAGTAAATGTACCACCACCTCATTTCCGGAAATGCTTCTCGCCGTAAATTGTAATTGGTGTTTGATTTTGTTCTGTGGTTTCGGGTGCCTCGGGTCTCGTTCTCCGTTCGATTGCGTTTCGATCACTAGATGAACTATCCATTATATAGGCGCTTGGTATACGCGATTGGTAAATCGCAAATTCACCATCACATTATCGCTCGAAGAAGTCGTATTTTACTATGGTATAGCTATTTACAAACGTTCTCTACGAGAGCGACTACTCGCGGGATTATTTCGATAATGAAACTGTTCGTACAAATTCGTTTTTTGACTCGTAACAAAAAGATTTCGCGAAACTCCGATTCGATTAGGGCTTCAGAGGATGAAAGTAGATCAAAATCTATTAGATACGTATTTTTTTGTTTCATCCTGCGGGCCTTAGTTTCTGAGATATCAACGTTTGAATTATACGCTTGACTCTATAGTAGCGGGTCAAGCGGAAATACCCCTTGCGCGCCTGACTCTATAGTAGAGACAGGCGCTTAAGTAGTATTCAAGCTTGAACGCTTGACTCGCTACTACAGAGTAAGGCGCTCAAGAAGTATTTGAGCTTGAGTGCCTGATCCGCTACTTTAGATCCATGCGCCCAAACAGTATTGACGCTTGACCGCTTGACTCGCTACTAGAGAGCCAAGCGCTCAAGGAGTATTTTCGCATGAGTGCTTGATTCCCTACTATAGTCAGGCGCTCAAGAAGTATTGACGCTGGAACGCTTGACTCGCTTCTATAGATTCAAGCGCACAGCGTAAATACTCCTTTAACAATTGACCTGTTACTATAGAGCCAAGCTCTCTAGTAATAGTTTTGCATGGGCGCCTGATTCGGTACTATAGATTCAAAAGCCCAAGCAGTACTGACGCTTGACCAGAGACTCGTTACTATAGAGCGAAGGGCTTAAGGAGTATTTCCGCTTAAGAGTTTGACTCACTACTAGAGATCCAAGCGCTCAAGGATTAGTTTTGCTTGAGCGCCTGATTCGCTACTATAGATCCATCCCTCTAAGCAGTATTGGCGCTTGACCGCTTGACTGGCTACTATAGAGCCAAGCGCTCAAAGAGTATTTTCACTTGAGCGCTTGACTCGCTACTATAGTAAGGCGCTCAAGAAGTATTGACGCTTGACCGCTTCAGTCACTACTATATTACCAAACGCTCTTGGAGTATTGACACTTGGCCGCTTGACTCGCTACTATAGAGCTGCTGTAGCGACAAGCCCAAATATTTAAACTTCGATATCTCGGAAACAAAGACCCGCAGGATCAAAAGAAAAAATACTTATCTAATGGATCTTCATCTACTTTCCCTCTGCAAATTGCCAGAATCGGCATCTAGCGACTTCTACTTGCAAATACAGCCATTGCTCTCGTCTGCTCGATTGTAATTGTATCTCGTTTACAGTGTTTTCACAAATCGATAAGGGAGCGTCGTTCAACCGTAACGACACCGAAATCCCCATTAAAGAATTTTTCCAACTCGCAAGGGATCGAGGAACGGAAATTATTTTTTTCTAATAATAATCATAATCGATTATAATAAAAAAAAATTTAAAAACATAAATTCATTTTCCTGTCTCTGGTTTCAAATTCTCTTTAAGTTTATTTGAAAACAAAATAAAGACTTGAATATTGACTTATTTAATCAAATTCGAAATTAAAATTTAATTAGTAAATAACTAAATTAATCACGATTGTAATTTGCAAAAAGTCGGATTTAAAAATTCTCGAATATCGAAATCATTAAATGAAAGAATACTTTTAATTTAAAAGTTAAAAATAAGAAAGCTTTTGAACCAAGTTTCAAAATTTAATACGATGACAGTCTGAAAAACTCAGATTTAAAAGATGTTCAGCCTGGAAGCAATAAAATAAAAAAGTAACCCAGATTTGAAAAAGCAAATTTACCAGCTATAAATAATACATTAACTATTTCATGTTTGATCTTAAATAAATTGAACGCACTCATAATTTGGGGACAGTCAAATTTAAAATTCAATTTCAGATACTTACAATTGGAAAATTGTCATTTCGAAGTTTTTATATTTGTAAAAAGAAAAATGACCAATAGTATTTGGAAACAGCTAAAGAAAACCAAATTTCAATGCAGAAAGTTACTGAATTTGGAAAAGTATCGTTATAAAAATTTCCTTTATTTTAATTTTAATTTAATCTTCAGAATTTTTTGAATTATTTGAGTTCCTTGGATTTCAATTTGGAAACAACTAAACCCGAATAACATTGAAAAATATATAATTAAACTCGAGAAATTAAAATCCAGAAAGGTGTCAAATTTGAAAAAAACTAAGTGGCTGAAAGTACTTTTTTCCAGAAACATACATTGCAATAAAAAGAACGATCAAATAAAAAGTGCTCAGGATCAAAAACGTCTCAATTCCAGAATATTAAACTTGGTCTCAACTTTCTTTTTATATAAAAATTAAAATTTTTTAAATCCGAAAATTTATTGCGACTTTTAAAGCAGACTTCATTCAAGAAACATGAGAGATCTGAGAAACTTGGCAGAGTAATTATACTCTTAAATTCGACGTTTGTTCATAAAGAAAAAAAAAAATAAACTGAGAGAAAGAGCAAGAAAAAGCGCTGGATGCAAATTTGTGCAAAAGAGAAAAAGAAGCAAATCTTTTGTCCGATGGCTATGTCTTTGATGGATCAGCAATGCAAATTAAAGTTGCCAATTAGAGAATCGCAGAAGCGACAAACTGGAAAAAGACTAAATAGAATTTTGTTTAAACTTTGCTCGTAGAATTAATTTAAGAATAAAGATAAATTAAACACGACCAAATAGAGGATCTTAACCGATAAGAAAATATTTGTTTTATCATAAAAGAAGAGACTAGTACATACTGGATAATGCAAATCTTTTCATAATAGGAATGGTGTTAATATACACTCGAATAATTTTGTCATAAGAAGTCTTAAATTAATTTTTATATAAATTATTAGATTTAATTATTATTTCGATTATGAAAAATTCACATTATCCAGTATGTATGAGTCTCCCTTAAAGAAAAGCCTTCTTTAAAGCCATATTTATCAAGCTTTCCAAACAAAGGAACTTGGGAAAATAAGGAAGCAATATTATAAAGTAAATATTTGTTTCATATCATGTAGGGGAAACTGGCTCACACTGGATATGAGTAAACACTGGATAATGCAAATTTTCTCATAATAGGAATTATATTAATCTAAACTCTAATATTTGTTTTACAAGAGGGCTAACATTACTTTTCGTAAAAATGATTACAGTTAATTATTGTTTCTATTGTGAAAAAGTCACATTATCCACTGTGTACTGGTATTCAGTATAAAGAGAGTCTCTCCCAAAGAAAAGCATTCTTTAAAATTTGAAAAGTAACAAAAAATACTTTAAAAAAAAAGTATGAATACGAAAAAAGCAGATGTTGAGAAATGATCCGACAGTATATGAAACAGGAAATAAAATCTGGTGCCAATTTCCCATTGCTTGAATGTTTGAACGACGAGGTCGACACCTCCCTAATCCGCTTATTTTCCACAGCCCGATCAAATCAAAAATTCGTTTTCCGGACTGCAGAAAATTCTTTTTCACAGGCAAAAAATAAAGATAGAAAAATAAATATCACATATTGGGTAAATAAAATTTGCAAAATAAAATTTTGTTCTGAATAACTTTTAATTTTTGTTGGAAAATTTTAAAATACCGTAACTCGTGCCCTTGTAGCGATAAAAGTTGGCATTTTGGTGTCTCTGTTTACAAAGTACGTATACGAAAGTCGCGATTTTTTTTTTTATAATAACAGATTTGGTATCGTCGCGCGAAATAAATAAACGACGCGATAAAATCGTATAACGTTTTTATAGGCCCGTTTTCTCGGCCTTTATATAATAAAATCATATATTATATATATATCACCAAATCAACAAATAAATATCCTAAATATATATAATATATATGTATATATTAAATATGTATGTAATATAATATGCTCTCCCAACAAATAATATATGTTCATCTATTCGAAATATTTAATATAATATATTAGGCTGAAATCTACCCTTGTATCCCGGAAGGGCTGGGGTTGATTCACCCCTTTTTTTTGCCCTCGCTATTTTTCAAACATTTTTTTTTTTATTCGTCATCATCGTTGTCTTAACGATCTTTTTTTATTATTAAAGTCCCTTTTTTCCTAGTCCACCGCGTTTTTTCGTCTCTTGATCTGCAAACTCACAGCCAACCAATTCGTCTAAATTCACTGCGCGACTCTTAAAAAAAAAATCGCGGCCTGCGCTCTAAATTTAAGTTAGTCAAGAGTGACTGATTTTCAGTCAACTTTGACTGATTTAAATATTATGGATGTGGAAACTAACAAATCAATTTGTTTTTTTTCAGTCAATTTGTTTCACTGCTGAATACAGTTTTAATGATATAATCAGTTATTTTCACTGATTTGACACAATGATGAAATCAATCATTTCGAATGATCCCATCTTTAATATTCACTGCCAGAATCAGTTAAATTGAATGATCTAAACTGTCAGGGTCAGTGATGAAGTCAATCGTTTTTAATGGTCTAAACAGTACTTTCTACTCATTAAATCAGTCATTTTGAATGATCTAACTAATTTGTTTAAGCTACTATTTGGTCAGTAATAAATACTGATTTTTTATTCAAATCATGCTTAATTATTTCAGTAAATTTTTTACTGATTTAAATAATAAGAATTCAAAGAATGAGGATTCAAAGAATGAAATCATTAAAAGTTTGTCAAATATGTTAATTTAAATCGCTGATTAAATCAGTCATTTCGAATAATCCTATCTGCATAATTCACTGCTCGAATCAGTCAATTTGAATTATCTAGTTTGTCGCGTTCACTGATGACAACAGTAATTTTTGATGTACTAATCAGCAACTTCTATTAATTAAATCAGCCAATTTGAATGATCTGGCTGATTTATTCAGTCAGCATTCAGGACTGAATTTTCTATAAAAGAATGCTTGATTAATTTAGAGAAGTTTCAAGTGATTTCAATAATGCAAATTTAACGAGTGATGAATCAGTAAAAAATTAAATTTCATAGCATTCAATTTATACCACTAATTTAATCAGTGAATTCAAGTAACTGATTCATCTGTTAAAACCACTTTTTTGTTAGTTATAAAGCAGGATTTTTCAGTCAAGGCATGTTTGATCAATTCAGACAAATTCTAACTGATTCAAATAGTGCAGATTTGACGAGTGATAAATCAGTGAAAAGTGGATTTTCAAATCGTTCAATTTGTACCACTGATTAAATCAGTGATCTCAGCTGACTGATTCATCACTGATATCCACTGTTTGTTGGTTATAAAGACTGATTTTTCAGCCAAGGCATGTTTTATCAATTCAGCGAAATTTTAACGGATTCAAATAGCGCAGATTTGACGATTGATAAATCAGTCAAATGTGGCTTGTAAAACCATTAAATTTGACTCACTAATTCAATCAGTAATTTTTATTGACTGATTTATATGTTAAAATCACTGTTTTACCAGTTATGAAGACTGATTTTTCATTAAAAGCAAACTTGATAAATTTAAACAAAGTTTGACTGATTCAAAAAGCGTAGATTTTACGAGTGATAAATCAGTCAAAAATGACTTTTCAAATAATTCAATTTGTACCACTAAGTAAATCATTAATTTGAAGTGACTGCTTCTTCTCTTGAAAAACCACTGTTTTGTTAGTTATAAAAACTCATTTTTCATTTCAAATAGCGCAGATTTGACAAGTGATAAATCAGTAAAAAGTTACTTTTCAAAACATTAAATTTGACTCATTAAATCAGTAATTTCAATTAACTGGCTTATCTGTTAAAACCACGGTTCTGTTAGTAATAGACTGATTTTTCAGTCAAGGCATGGTTGATCAATTCAGTCAAATTTTTACTCATTTAAATTTAGAGTGTAGGCCCGCCTATTTGCTTAAAATATTAGCCCTCGGCTCGTTGAGAAAAAGGCGCTGCTACAATTTCCGCTCTCCTATATTTTTATTATTTCCGCTTTCGTCAGCGTGACAAAAAATTTTTTTTCCTAAAATACCAAAATTTTCTGTATTGTTGGACAATACTCTTTCGTTGAGTTTAAATTTGTTTTCCCCGCTGACTAAGGAGAAAAACTGAGGCGGAATTGAGGCAAAACGCGTCTAGCTTAGATTAAACTATACAGAATAATTATTGCACTAAGTCTCTCGGGCGGGCGCGAAGCGCTACACTCTAAATTTGAGTCAGTCAAAAGTTACTGATTTACAGTGAATTTTGACTGATTCAATTAGTGCGGATTTGACGATTGATTAATCAGTCAAAAGTGACTTTTCAAATCACTCGAGTTGACTCACTGATGAAATCAGTAGGATTCACTGATCAACTCTATAATTTTGAATTATATAGAATGTAACTTTCACTGGTTACGCAATTAATTCTGAGTGGTATGGCTTTTACTAATTAAATCAGTCTTTTTTTTGTCATTTCAAATGACTAATCGTTTCCGTCAAAAATATTGACTGATTCATCTGTTAAATTGACTATTTGGTCAATAGAAATGACTGATTTTTCAGTCAAAGAATGCTTGAATAATTTAATCAGTCAGATTTTGAATGATTTAAATTTAGAGTGTAAGGTCGCGCTGAGAGTGCCGTCGTGGGTAGTTTCTGAATTTATGTTTAAATTTAATTCTTATATTCTTAACTACCCTTGTACAACGAGGCGCATCACAGCCGGATTCTCGCGTTGGCCGTCGTCCACTTTTATTTTCCTCAGCTTTGCCCCAGGATTTCGGTTCGCCGAATTTTTTAGGACACCTCGTCATACAACGCACGCCTAGTTTTTTTTTTTTTGTTTCTTTCTTTTTTTGTCACTCAACCCGCTTGCCGACTTCGTTGTTGGCTTCTCGACTTAATACGCAATTTTCCAGCACGTAGTCAGATATCGAATTTTTTTGATGAGCTTTGTCGTTTTTTCTGTGTTAAAATTCTTACATTGTATAAATGAGCGGATCAAAAAAGTAGTCACATTTCTTGTTACCCAAATTTAGTTTCGTATGATCACAAAATAAAACGAATACTTTGTCATAGAAGAATTGTATTCCAGAAAGAATGGGAGTAAATCTGAAAATAATAGACGAATTTCCTCACGATCATTATGACTGCATAAAAATTCGCGAATTGAATTGCCAACAATGGCTCATCGAAGAAGCTTCCCTTGATTGGAAACAATTCTCCGATCTCTTAAAACCTGAATAGACTCTGATTTCAAACCCCGATTATCAAGTCAAATTACAAGATCCGCCCTTCTGAAATCGGAAAATAAAACTTCATTCAGAAAACAAAGCAGGTGATCGATAAGATATTCTGTATCTGAGTACGTGTCTGGATCTCAAAAAATCTGATTTGCGCAAGACTAGTAATCCGGTAAAAGACCGGGAACACATAAACTGGCTTAACCCTCATCCAAGACTTTCTGCTTCTCTTAGAGAGCTTGCAGATTTACTTGAGCCGCAAGCCACCGAACGCAGTCGAGTTTAATACTTGCCCAGAGATTTCTAACATCTCAATGCTAACCATATTTATTCTCCAAGACTCAAGTGCCTTTACTACTTATTTCCACAAGCGGATCTATGATTGCTTCTCCACGAGGGAAGAGCGGAAAAAAACAGTTGTGCACAAACTCGGTTAATATTTCAAACTCTGGAAACCGCCTTTGTCCGGAGAGCAAAATCTAAAAGATGCAAAAGCAGAATCTGAAAGATGCAAAAGCAGAATCTGAAAGATGCAAATGCAGAATCTGAAAGATGCAACAGCAGAATCTGAAAGATGCAAATGCAGAATCTGAAAGATGCAAATGCAGAATCTAAAAGATACAAAAGCAGAATCTGAAAGATGCAAAAGCAGAATCTGAAAAATGCAAATGCAGAATCTGAAAGATGCAAAAGCAGAATCTGAAAGATGCCTCAGACAAAAAATTATCTATTTTCATCAGAAATTAAGGCTTTTCCAACCTAAGGGACTATACTTAAATTACGTAACAGCGCATTTAAAAACAAAATGGAATATTGAAATTAAATCAATTTTATTTACAAATGTAATATTTGAAAACAGTTTTCCAAGCGATTTATATAAATGCTAAAGGGAAAACATGAATTTAAAAGCAACCCAATAAACTTGCTAAAGTGGAATATAAAATTTGAATTTAAATAAAAAGTTTTAAATAATCCCTTCTATTTTTGAAAAGACAATAAATAATATTTATATTAATAAAATATAAAACTAATTTTGGGACCATTTTTTTATAGTATACAAGTTTAAACCAGATTTTAACTGACCATTTTAGGGTTTAGCGAGTAGTTACACTATTGAATATAATCAATATAATGTAATTGAAATTGAATTACATTTTTATTTATGAAGATATTATTTTAAAATAAGTAAACATTAAAAATAAGTTATTGAATAAGTAAAATTTTAGAAGAAAAAAGTATATTTTTTAGTAGAACAAATATAAATTATGATTTCATAAAACGTTTAAGATGTTAAGAGAATCAATGTTTTAACATATTTGTTTTAAATACATTGTTTTAGGGATATAAGGATAAAAGTTTAAAGAGAGCAATTAGAGCAATTATTTTTAATATTCTTCACTGATTATTAAACAATATTTTTTTAAGTATAAATTTATTTCAATCCAATAAGTAAGTTTAAACTTTATACAATTTAAAGTTTTCTTCTGGAAAATTTATTCCATTCAATTATCAATATTATTTACTTTTTTTCAAAAATAAATTTTAGAAATCATACTTTACTTTTTAAAATTAATATTTTCTCTTTAGTATTAATAGAAAATGATTGGGAAACTGTTTTTGAATGTTAAATGAGTAACATTGTTTTCATTTCAATAATTTGTTGCATAAAAATAACATTTTTTTTATTAAAAAATAAAAAAAAAGTAATCTACTCTCATTGCTTACAATGCAAAAACAGAGAGTGATGGGACAACCAGCGCCGCGCCGGATATATTGGGAACTAACCAACTTCCGGGATCAAGTTAAGATCTGAAATGTTAAGAGATGTACAGAGTACTATTTTTTCTGAAAATTTGCCTTTTTAACTTTAAAATGTACCTTTTTTAGTAGAAGTATTGCATCTCACGCAAAAAAATGCAACTGTTTTGTTTAAAATTCAACTATTTCCTATAAAAAATAAATTTTTATTTAAAATTCGGATTTTTGTGTTGAAAAGTCAACTGCAATCTTTTTGGATGAAAATTTAACTCTTTTTTGAAAACTTCTATTTTCAATTTGAAAATTCACCCGTTTTAGTAGAATTTTTATATTACTTCGACAAAAATTCAACTGTTCGTTTGAAAATATAACAATCTTGTTTAAAAGTCATACTTTTTGGTTAAAAATTCTACTATTTCGCAGAAAATTACCCTATTGTTTACAATTCTTATTTTGATGTTGGAAAGTGAACTAGAATTTTTTTTTGATGAAAATTTGACTCATTTTTACAAGTTTTTTTTTTTTAATTCATCTGTTTCAGTTGTCTTTTTGATTTTAAAATTCATCTGTTTTAATAGAACTCGCATCATTCTTGGATAGAAATACAACTATTTGGTAGACAATTGAACTATTTTGTTAAAAATTCATTCTTTTTCTCTGAAAAAATCCATCTTTCTGGATTATAAATTTAATTCTTTTTGTAGAAACTTAATTTTTGTTGAAAATTCACATTTTAATCTTGAAAAATTAACTGAAATCTTTTTTCAGATAAAAATGTAACAATTTTGTTTGAAAATTTATTTTTTTTTTAAATAAAAATGCATCTGTTTTGAGAGAAATTTAATTTTTTTTATAAAAAGGTAACTATTTGGTAGAGAACTAAACAATGCTGTGAAAAAGCCATCCTATTTGATTCAAAATTAGTCTTTTTGGATTGAAAATTTCATTGTTTCGTAGAAACTTATTTCTTGTTTAAAAATTCATATTTTCATCCTGAAAAGTCAACTGAAATCCTTTCAACAGAAAATTCAACTATTTTTCTTTGAAAATTTGTCTTTTTAATTTAAAAATTCATCTTCTTTAATAGGATTTGTTAAAATGAAAAATGCCACTTTTTCGTTGAAAATTATTCTCCTTTGCTTGAGTATTCAACTGCATATTTGGTTTGAAAAAATCGGTTGATGACTTTAATTATTTTCTTGCAAATTAATTTGTTTTTCAATTTAAAATTTATCTAACTGGGTAAAATTGAAACTACTTAAATTAACTAAAAAGGTAACTTTTCCATTTTTTTTTTTAATATTTATTTTTTTTTAGTTCATTTTTATTGGGTCATATTTTTGGTTTGAAAAGTAAATTTTTGTAGAGAAAATTCGTCTTTGCGCTTTATTTTTCAACAATTTAGATAAATTTTTATTTATTTCTTGAGGGAAAAATCTCTCCTTTTTTTTAAATTAATATTTTTTGGTTTTAAAATTATGTTTTTTTTTTCTTTTTTAATATAATTATGACACTTTTTTATTTGAAATTTATATTTTAGGGTGAAATTTCAACTATTATGTTAAAAATTTAAGTATTTTGTTAAAAAGCCATATTATATAGTATAAAAGACACTTCTTTCTTTAAAATAATATAATAATTTAACTTTTTTTTAAATATAATTAAATAGTAAATTATGCAACAATCTACTTTCGTCCCGTGTTGCATATAGTATTTTATTCCACTCTCGATCGTGGCCATCTTTTGGCCCTGAAAAGCGGGTCCGACGCATTTTACTTTCGCCCCGCTAGTTTTACTTTCGCCCCGCCAATTTTACTTTCGCCCCGCCAATTTTACTTTCGCTCCGCCAATTTTACTTTCGTTCCTCCAATTTTACTTTCGCACCGCTAATTTTACTTTCGCCCCACCAATTTTACTTTCGCCCCACCAATTTTACTTTCGCTCCAACAATTTTACTTTCGCACCCCTAATTTTACTTTCGCCACGCCAATTTTACTTTCGCTCCAACAATTTTACTTTCGCCCCGAAAATTTCACTTTCGCACCACCAATTTTACCTGCGGAGCGAAAATTTTTCTTTCGCTCCACCAATTTGACTTTCGCCCCGCTAATTTTACTTTCGCACCGCAAATTTCACTTTCGCACTGCTATGGAAATATATGCTGCTTTTGCCCCTACTTTCAGGGGCAAAAGGTGGCCTTTTCGGTCGAGTGTGGAATAAAATTACGTACAGTATCACAGGGTGAGAGGCGGTAGAAATATTTTGTTGCTCTTTGTTATAGAAGGGGGCGGAGGGATCTTAGAAAGGGGCCTATAATCCGTTACGTAATTGAAGTATAGTCCCTAATGGCTTGAAACAATAGTGATTCAACTAATAGCTCGCCAGATTCAGTTTGAATCTGAAAGCATTTTGAGTTTTGACTAACCACGAGAGAGTTCGGGACTTGGGCACTTTCCTAGAAACGAGCTTGCTTTCCACTTTCCTGACGCTTCACACACGATTCTAAACAGCGAAAGCGTTTGCAAAACAGTTTCCGTAACTTTGCCTCGAATGCGGATGCAGAGTCACGAGGCCGGTGTTGGAGACTAAGTGCTCGAGCGAGATTTCTAAAGCAAGCCTTACTCCCTTCCTCATATCGCTACTGCAAGGAAATTTGTAACGTTCTCGCAATCAGTCGCAAAATCGATCAAAACTTTCCGCTCCTTCAGACGCATCTAAAACAAAGAGGCGTCCACTAAGCTGCTTCAAATCAGGCGGATTATTACTTGGCAGAATTACACCTAACGGATAAATTTATTTAATATTTTTGTAACATAATCCAAAGGCTATGTTGGAGTGTAAAGAGAGCTTTTCCGGAAAATGTGTGTTTTTTTTTTGTTTTTTTTTTTTTAAGAAGAGGACTTCATTTGTTCCGCAGCCTGCTGCCATTCAGGGTGACGATTTGCCGGATAATAACGAATTCCCGGTCATTTCTCGGTTTTTCCGGGTCAAGTTTGTTCATTTTACTGATCAATTAAAAGCAAAATATTTATATTTTCCACAAAACTCAAACATTTATTTTAATTTATCACGTTTATTCTAAACATCATTTAATAAAACAGAGAAAGACATTTTTAAATATATGAATTTTTATACAAATACCTAAATTTCACACTGAAATATATCAATTTTCAACAAAAATGGAGAATTTATATTTTCAGTTAGAGAAAATAGTTGGAAAAGTTAAATTTTAAGCCAAAATATAAATTTTACACTAAAATGGAGAATATTTAACTCAGTTAGTTGAATTTTCAAAAAAAAAGATGAATTTTCAAACAACAAGATCAATTTTCTAACCAAAAATACAATTTGAAATAAAACATTAATTTTTTAACGAAATAGTTGAATTTTTCAATTAAAGCAGACTAATTTTCAACCAAGTAGTTGAATTTTCAACTCAAAAAATCAACTTTTAACCGAAAATGGAATAATTAAACTTTTAATTAAACAAAAGTTTTCAACCAAAACAATTAATCATCAATTAACAAAAACAATTTTTTGTTGCTGAAAAAACATATTCGTTCAACCGAAATTTAAATAATTAAATGTTAAGTTTAAAAAATTAATGTTCAACCAAACAGATAAATTTTTAACTAGACTATAAAATATTTAACTAAGATGTTGAATATTTAGATGAAATAATTGAACTTTAGACAATAAAGATGAATTTTCAACCAAAAAGAATAATTTCGAACAAAATAGACGAATTTTCAAATAAAAAAATAATTTTTCAACCAAAAATTGAATAATTTAATTTTGAATAAAAAAATTAAATATTCAACAAGACAAATGATTTTTTAATCAATACTGTGGAATATTTGAAAAGGATAATAGTTAAATTGTTATTTTAAAAGAAAATGTCAACCAAAAAGGAAACAAATTTTCTACAAAATCGTTAAATTTAAAAAAAAAATCCTTTTTATCCAAATAAAAAACAGTTTTCCAATCAAATAGCTCTTTTTTTTAAACCAAGAAATTAATTTTTATTTAAAATTTCCAATCTAAAAGATGAATTTACAACTAAAATGATAAATATTTAACTGGAATACTTGAATTTTTAACTGGCAAGAATAATTTGTTGACGAGAAGATTATCATTCCAAGAAAAAAATCATTTTAAGTAAAAATTAGATTTGAAAAAAACTATATTAAAAAGAAAGATCAATTTTCAACTAAGATAATAAATATTTAAAAGAAATACTTTAATTTCGATCAAAAAGATACATTTTTCACCAAGAACATTGATTTCTACAAACAAACAAAAACTAATTTTATACTAAAAAACTATTTTGAATAATTAAAAAGTTAATATAAATTTGAACAAGTTTAACTTTTAACCGAGTAATTTTATTTCGAACCTAGAAGATGAATTTTCAAATAAAATAATAAATATTTTACTAGAATACTTGAATTTTTAAACGACAAGAAGAATTTTTAGATGAGAATATTAACTTAAAAAAAGAAATAAATTTCTATTTAAAAAACTATTTTTTTTTACAAAATACGTGTATTTTCAACAATATAGTTGAATTTTTAATTAGAAAAAAAACTATTTTTAATAAAAAATGGAACAGTTGACAAACATTCCACATAGTAAATAAATTTTCAAACAAATAGTTGATTTTTTAAATAAATAATGACAATTTTCAGCCAAATAGTTGAAATTTAATTGAAAATGATGAATTTTTAATTCACTAAAACAGAAATCTATTTTTTATGTAAAATTTGTTATGCTAAAAAAGCATGAAAAATATTTACAATTAAAAAGCAGACCTTTAAACTACCTTAATTTTCTGAAAAAAAATAGTTTTTCTATGATTTTAATAATCAAATAATTATAACTGATGTCATTTTAAATAAAAGAACATGATTTTTTTTGAAAAATGTTAAAATTTACAAGAAGAAACATTAATTTTAACCATCTTTTTGCAATGGAATTTTTTCTGACCGTCGCTTTCTTTCCAATTTTTTAAAAATCATTACATTATAATAAATGGCTTTTTTTCCGGGGAAATATTCTCTACCATTTTGTTTTAAGAAAATATTTGTTTTTCAGGAAATTTTTTTAAAACAAATAGTTATCTTTTAAGATTATTTTGAAAATTTAAAACAGTAAAATTGTCGAGAATGTTCCCCCGGAAAAAATAAGCCGTCATTTATTAAAATGAAATGATTTTTCAAAAATTGATAAGAAGCGACGACCAGAAAAAATTCAATTGCAAAAAACATGGTTAAAATAAATGCATTTTTTTGTAAATTTTAAAATTTTGCATGAAAAATATTTTTTATTTCAAATGACATCAGTTATAGTATTTTGATTCTTAAAATCATAGAAAAACTATTTTTTCAGATATCCGACTTTTGGCACGACAACTACCTTGAAATGATGAATCTTCAACACAAAAATTAATTTTTAAATAAATTAGTTTAACTTTTAATCAACCAGTTGAATTTTGAAATAAGTAAATGAATCCGTATCTTGATAAAAGACTTATATACCCTATGACTCTAGGGAAAGTAGATATCACTTTTCTAAATTTACCAAAATTATTTCACTAATAAAAACTTGAGTTTTACTCCCATCAGAAGTAAATTGACGGTTTTTAAATTAAATTCCCGATTTTTCTCGGTCAAGTCGCCACCCTACTATTGTAGCCTGCTGCCGGCCGTATTTTACTGTCGTAATAAACCGCCAAGTTGTCTAAAGCACCTTAGGAGAAGGGAAAACCGAATTCCCGACTTGAAAAGTCCATTTAGTCTAGAGATATCGATCTCAAATCCTTTTCTTTTTAATTTTCCCGCAGCTTGTCTAACGTATTGTACCAATCTCGCTTGTAAACTAGAATCTAATTCCTCAACTCCAAGCTTTTGCGATTTTAAATTCTACTTAGAAATTAATCCTTTGCCCGCCGGAAAGAGGGATATTGACAATTTCGTTGAATCTAATTGGTTAATTTCTTTCAACATACTAGTCATTATCCCCCTTAATTTTCCCCATTTTCTTCTCGAACGCTGATTCATCTGATTTGTTGAGCAGTCTCCACACATTCCCAGATCGAGATATCGATAATTCGACACACCCAAATAAAGCTTTCAACTTGAACAGGCTCCAAGTTGTCGATGAATAGATTCGAAGGTTAAAAATGATGGATAGGGAAATGGCAGAGGGATTGCATTGGATTGGATTAGATTAGTTTAGAGGAAGAATTAGAGATAAATAAAAATGCATCGCATTCGAGGCTTTTGATCTCGCCTATTGCCAACCTTGAACCCAAGCTTGCTTGTTGAGTGACGGGAGTGCGTTTTCCGGCCGGAAGTGAGAATGACGAGTTTTTCACAAGTAGGTGGCAGCTGCGGCGGAAGTGGCAGTTTTCAGGGTGGCACGAAGGGCGCGATGAATGGCGTGCAATCTCATTAAGCCCCCGAGAGAATTAGCGCTCGGGAGGTGACTACTTTGATCCTGGTGGGCCTCCACCTCGTTCTCGTTCTCGATCTCGTTCTCGTCCTCCTCATCCTCATCCGGATTCTCGCTCTCATCCTGGCTACCATTCCGATTCAGGTTTCGGAGGTGTCGCTGATAACGAGGGTGCGGGTGGACACGGCGAAACATAAGGGTGGGCTGCACCCCGCACGCACCCCTTGCCCCCACTCACTTTTCCTCGGACTCGACAATGGATGAGGATTCGGTGTCCTGTCTCTCGCTGAAACAAGAAATGAGTCTTGATTATTTGACTGGGAAATTGGCAAAAAATTTCAACGATTCGAAGAATATTCGTTTCTCGATTCGCGATTTTCACGGGTCATTTATTATCCCTTATGGCACTGATCCAATTTTCGGGGTGTTTTTAGAGAATGGGGTATATACACTGTTAAGGGCATGTGACACAGCTAAATACCTATATTACCGACGACAGTTTTTCAGTTCACTGAATGTTTTTTTGAACCTAAGAACTCTTTTTGTAAATAAAATATCGAGCTGAAACTTTGGGAAATGTACGAGGGTGGATTGATAAGTTTCCGGCCTGCCCAAGAGATGGCGCCACTAGGCCTACCTTGAGGTGGCGTTCTATAGTACCATCCTTAGATAGCTTGTAGC
>NC_046666.1:1550443-1562791 GCF_010883055.1 Belonocnema kinseyi | reverse complement strand
ATTTTATTTTTAAAAAAAGTTCTTAAGTTCAAAAGAACATTCAGTGAACTGAAAAACTGTGATCGGTAATATAGGTATTTAGCTGTGTCACATGCCCTTAAACGTTTTTATTGGAAACTTCCACTAATGGATTCAAGTGGGGAACCTTATATAAAGACTTTGTGAGGATCTTCACTTTGGGTGATTGCTAGAGAGATTGATCAGGAACCTGGGTCGGAGCAGTGTTGCGGAACGAACGTGTTATTTACATAAATAACACGTGAATTCTGGATCAATCTGAAAATTCTCTATCCCTTCCCAACATTACTCCTTTCCCCACCGAGTGAGTCTCGCCTAACCCGAAAGGTTCTTAAGGCCATGTGATGAGTATAACAGCTGATCAACTCAGCCCTAAGATCAATATTTTTTCATCCATATTGAAAAATAAAAGTTTAAATAACGCGGAAATTTTTTTCGGGAAATGTTAATAAATATTTAAGGATCGTTTGTGGTCTTGCAAAAAGTTGGAGGAAGAAGAAAGTTTATTTATGCAAATAATGATTATCGACGATTACATTTAGGTTTTACAGCAAAAGTTTGACTTTTAGCTTTCTCTGACGGTAATCATGCAATCTACTTTACCTACAGACCCCTAGAAGTTCGAAGTTGTCTACTCGCTGCGCTAGTGCTGCTTTGACACAGCTGATACCAGATTGATACGTATGTCAGACCAAATATGTTTATTTGCATTTCAAGTGCAAACATTAGTTTTTGCATTATTTGTGCATAATGTTCGTGAGCGATTTTTGTTATTTTGCCCCACTTTGATAAATATAAACCTCAAAACTAGCCCGTTGAAACATTGTAAATTGCTTGCAGGGATTGACGACAACATGGTCGGTATTTCTCCAAAGTAGTAATTAAAAAAAAAAAAACTTTTTTCATTATTATAATTATTTAGGACCAGAGATACATTCTTGCATGCCTTCTATTTATCGTGTCTCTGTTGTTTTTTTTAGATCGGTCATTAAAAAAAATTCTTATTGCATGTTGCTACAGAGTACAGAGGAAAGTTTTCAAACATCAGCAAATCAACACTATCTCGCGACGCACAGTTGTAGGAAATGTAGACTGAGAAATGAAGAAAGAAATGTAAGTAATAAAATTGTTTGACTTTGGAAATCACTAATTATAACATTTATTATTTCAAGAAAAATTTAACTCCTGAATTTACCGAACAAAAAATTCAAAAAAATTCAATTTGCTTGAATTATTAACGGAATTTTGAAAATAAATAATAATTTTATTATTTAAATACTGGAAATTATTTAAAAATATAAATGTCATTTAAAAATAACAATTGGCCAGTCCGATCTAAAAAAAACCGAATTTTAGGAGAATTGAACAAACAAAATTTTTTTGAACAAATTGAATTTGTATAAACAATAGAGGATTGATTAGATAATGTAGACAAGGTACATTGAAATTAAAATCTATAGGTTTTTTACAAGAAAAAGTGACTTTTCTACCATAATTGGAAAAAAGTATAAAATTGATAATAATAATGAATTGTTTAAACAATAGGAAGAAGTCTTGAAATAAATTAAGTCTTTTTGAGATTATAAACTGTCATTCCGATCTCAAACAACATATTTTAGACGAATTTTCGAGAAAAAAGATTATTTAAACAAATAGAATTTATTCAAATAAATATAAATGAACTGAATAAGATTTGTAAACATTCCAATAGACTTATAGTAATGATTTCCGGAAAAAAGAAGAACAAACTGCTTAAAAGAGTCAATTTCCTTAAGAATGTACATTTTTTATTTAAGGGTAGTTTTCAGGGCACCGTGGGGGTGGGTTAGGGGCGTCAAATTCATTTGTATAATAGGTCAAATTCTTCGCTGGAAAGTGCTCTACAAGTCTTATCACTTTAATGTCAACTTTTTCCTAGCCCTGAACATTAATTCAAACAATAATAAAAAGCAACTTTTTTCATGCATTTTCCCATGCAAATTTGAAGTCCCAACAGGCACCATTAAAAATCAAAATTAACAACAAAAAAACACGTTTACTTTTTTCGGATTTCAAAACGTTTGAAATCCGTTTAAATTCTTTAAAAACCCCTGAAATCTGATCCGCTTAAGTTCCTGGAAAACTCATTGTGCCTACTAATGTCCGCCATTAACAAAACATATCAATTTTCAACCCGATAGTTCTCTTTTTAACTAAAAAAATATTACTTTAAAAAAAAAATAAAATAGATATTTGTTTAGTTGAAAAAAATTAGTTTTCAAGAAAACAAACTGATTTTCAACAGAATAGTTTAACTTTCAACGAAAGAAGTGAATCCAAAAAATACAAATTTTCGACAAAATATTTGAATTCTCATCTAAAAGAGATTCATTTTCCAACAAACGGTTGCAGTTTTAACAAAAAAATTAATTTTCTACTGAAAACGACGACCTTTGAACCAAATACATAAACTTTCTACCAAATAATTTTATTTTCAAACAAAGGGATTAATTGTCTACTAAAAAGGAAGACTTTGAAATAAATATCTAAATTTTCAACCAAATCGTTTAATTTTTAATTAAAAAATATAAATTTTCAAGAAAAATAGAATTGATAATTTTTCAGTTAAAAGAATTAATTTTCAATGCAAAAGGAAAAAAAAATTTTCAATAAAATAATTTTCTACCATGGAAGACGATTTTTAACAACAAAATTTATTAACCAAATTATTCAATTTTCAACTGAAAAATATAAATTTTCAACCAAAAATGAAAAAGTCCATTTTTCATATAAAAAAGTTAACTTTTAGTCAAGAAAGTAAAAATTTGAAACAAAATTGTAAAATTTGTAATTAAAGAAAGGAATTTAAAAAAAATGTAAGCAATTTTTAATCAAAAAAGTAATAAATTCTTATAATAAATAGATATGGATGTTTAATTAGAAAAAAATTTTCAAGTCAAAAAGGAAACCAAAAGTCAATCAAATTATTGAATTTTCAAGCCAATAAACGATTTTTCTACAAAAAAAAATTAATTCTCTATCAAACAGGATGACTTTTGAAAAAAATTGTTAAATTTTGAAAAACAAAATTACATTTTTAAATAAAAAATATGAATTCTTAACAAAAAATGTAATAATTTTCTACAAAACAGTTGTATTTTAAACCCTAAAATGTGATTTTTAAACAGAAAAATAACTTTCTTACCAAAAAGTTACATTTTCAACAAACTAGTTCAATTCTCAACGAAAGAGAAGAATTTAAAAATGAAATTATGAATCATCAACCAAAAAATTAATTAAAATGAAATTATCTCAACTTTTAGCCAAAATGATGAATATTAAAATAAAAAAGCGTGTTTTCACCAAGAATGAAATATTTGATATTTTCACCCAAAAATATTTTAACATTAAATTTTTTTCTAAGTTTAACAACAAAATGACGATTTTTCAATGAAATACTTGAATCTTGAAATAAAACATTCATTTTCCACCAAATAGTCGCATTTTTAACCGAAAAATTGTTTTTCTACTAAAAATAGATGAACTTTAAAAAAAGGACATCAACTTACCACCAAATAATTAAAATTGTAAACCAAAAGCATACAAATCAATAAAGAAACAAAATGTCAATCAAACTGTTAAATTATTAAACCAAAAAGGAAAATTTCGAACAAAATACGTGAATTTTCTGCTAAATAGTTATATCTTTATCTACCGAATATAAATATTTAAAAAAATCAAATAGTTAATTTTTCAGTTTACCAAATTAATTTTCAATACAAAAAACACATTTTTATAGAAATAGTTAAATTTTCAATCAAAGAAATTGATTATTCACTAAAATTATGAATCTTCAACATAACACTTTTTTAAACAATGTAGATCAATTTTAAAACAGTGGGATTACAAATATAAATTTTTTAACAAAAAATTTTATTTTCAAACAAACAGTTGCATTTTTAACAACAACAACTAATTATTTTGTACTAAAAAGAGCGACCCTTGAACCAAATACATCAAATTTCTTCCAAGTAATTTAATTTTTAACCAAAAAGATAAACTTTCTATTGTTCCTACATTTTAATCTTAAGGGCATGTGACACAGCTAAATACCTATATTACCGACCTCACTTTATCAGTTCACTGAATGTTTTTTTGAACCTGAGAACTTTTTTTGTAAATAAAATATCGAGCTGAAACTTTGGAAAATGTATTAGAGTACAATAAAGTACGCTTAGGTACTGCATTTTGGTAGGAACTTCACTGAAAATTATTTCATCTTTTTTCTGAACCTCGACATTTTTTGAATGTTCGAACTTTTTTATACATAAAATATCGGTCTCAAACTTTGAGAAATGCAAGAGCCGAAAGAAAACTACGTTTAAGTACAAATCTTAACAATAAAAGATGTAAAAAAAAATATTTCAACTATCAACTACATCGGCATCAGCCGGTAACATTGTACACGAAAATACGAACCCTGGCGGCCACTATACGAGGCACTAGTTACCGGCTGATGCCGATGGAATTGATAGTTAAAATTTTTTTTACATCTTTTATTATTAAGCTTTGTTTTCTTTCGGCTCGTGCATTTCTCAAAGTTTGAGACCGATATTTTATGTATAAAAAAATTCAAACATTCAAAAAATGTCAAGGTTCAGAAAAAGATGAAATAATTTTCAGTGAAGTTCCTACCAAAATGCAGTACCTAAACGTACTTTATTGTACTCTAATACATTTTTCAAAGTTTCAGCTCAATATTTTATGTACAAAAAAATTTCTTAGTTTCAAAAAAACATTCAGTGAACTGAAAAAGTGAGGTCGGTAATATAGGTAATTAGCTGTGTCACATGCCCTTAAGATAAAAATAAATTGTGATTTTATATTCAACGACACGATTAAATAAATTTGAATAAAATTATAATGAATTGTGATTTTTTTTAAGATATGACTTTTTTCTGTAATTTAACAATTTCCGTAGATATCTCGAGAAATTTCTTACTTAAATATATCCTCATCTGGCACGTGTGGGTGCTATCGAGAAAAACTAGAAACCCGGAATCGTACTATCCATATCCCTGGATGCATTAAAGGATGCACATAAAGAAAAATTGTTATCTCAGCTCTATTGCCTTTGCGACCCCTTTCTATCTCTCCTGTTCAGTGTTTGCTTTGATGAAAAAAAAATAAAATAAAATCTAGCACGACAAAGTTTGGTCAAAATTAGGATAGATAGAACTAGAAAAACAAAAAATGAGAATTTTGGAAAGATAGAAAACACCTTTTATAATATCGAAATCAATATTTATATATGTTAGATTTTTCAAAAGTGCACCAATTCCACGAAAACCGAGCGAAAATTGTAATATTAAAATTTTGTTAATCTTTTAAATTGGCTTCGGAAGAAAGAAATTTTCAATTTTTTTGAAAATATAAAAAATAACTCCCGAGATATGAGAATGCTGAATGAGAATAAAAGATAATTGAGCAAATTAAAAAAGCAAATTAAAACTGAAGATAGCGATAAAACTGTACGCCACATATTTTGTTCTTGCTAAAAATGCGAAAAAAAAGGAAAATATATTATTTTTCTCGATTTCCATGAATCTTAAGAACAAATTTTTACTCTATTGAACCTTTCAAAATTCTTAAAATGTTTCTGAATTTAGTTTAAAAACCAAAATAATCAACATTTTGTTGAACAATTTTTGAAAACATTATAAATTATATTTCAAAATATTTGAATCTTTAATTAAAAATATCATTTTCCAACTAATTGCATTTATAACCAAAAAAATTACTTTTCTACCAAAAAGGAAAATTTTCCAACAAAAAAGTTACATTTTCCACCGAAAAGACAAATTTTTAACCAACTATCAACATTTACGACTGAAAAAAGATTCAATTTCAACCGAAGACGAAATAGTTTAATTTTCAATTTAATAAATTAATTTTTGAACAACAGCAAAATTGACTTGATTATTCCGGAAAATTTTAAAAATTCGTCAAAGAAAAAAAAACATTCGAAATCCATAAAAACTTACATATGTTAAACATTCTTAAAAATATTTTGAATTCTTAAATTATTTTTGAATCCTTACAAATCATTATCTTAAAATCTTTTTAAAATATATGTAGTTAGAGAAATCGCCTTAAAATCTTCGGGATTGTTTTTTAACGATTTTATACATCTTTAAATTTTATTTTAAATATTCTGGTCAAATTTCTTTTTTTCAATAAAAAAGCATTAAGAATTTTTCTATATATTTTAAGACATCTGTTCTACTTTACGGGATTTTACCAAATTTAAGGAAAAATTTGAATCAAATTAAAGGATATTTGGAACTTTTCGCAGCTGGCAAGAAATTTAAAAACATTTTATAAATTTTCAGAAAAATTTCAAAATTTTCAAATATATTTTTAATCTGATCAAAAATCAAAACTTCTTTAGTATCTTTTAAACTGACTCGAATACCTCCTAGCAGTTTGAATAATCTTTCAAAATTCAAAGAATTTCTTTTAAATTTTTCAGCTTTTTTCTTGAGTTTATAATAGATCCAACATTGTACAATTTTAAACACAGATAAATTCACTGATTCTAAAATTCTGGAATCTAAACAATTAAAAAAAGTTTAAATAATTAAATAATGAAATAAAGTATTTTTATTTGATAAAAATATTTTATTTTACTATTTATTTAGATATATTATAAACTGTCACGAATTTTATTATTATGAAATTTTCCAATTTCGGAATTTTACATTTTCGGCCGTTTTATAATTTCAAGATGCATCCCTGTCGAATATTTTCTTCTTCGGAAATTTTATAGAGTCCATAATTTTATTTTTTTTTCCGTGCGTTTAAAGAAAATTGGTTAATTATCTCAAAACCTTTCAAAATCCTTAATAAGCTTTAGAACTTTATTTAGAAATATCCAAAAATCTAAATTTTGTTTTTAATTTTCAGAAATCTAATCTTTTGAATTTTTTAAAAATATTTTAAAATATTTTATTAAAATAAACTTTTCCAAATATAATTGATTAAATTTTTTTTCTAGGAATCTTTAAAAAAATGTTGTTATCCTCTTTAAACCTGTCAAGTCTTAAAAAGCTTTTAATATTTTATTTCAACTTCTATCGAAATCAACCAAAACTTCAATAAATTGTCATAAAATCTTCCAGATACTGTTTCAAAAATTTGGAAACCATCCAATTAAAAAATATACTTGAAATATTTTAAAAAACTGTTGAATATTTCCAAATTATTCAAATTTTTCTTTTTTTCCAGAAAAATTAAAAAAATTTCTTATAGTCTTCCAGAATCTTTGTTGTAAATTTTGAAAATGTTTTTCAATTTTATTTAAAAATTAATTTTTTCAATGAAAAGTCATTTGGGGGAGCTGAAAAATACATAACGCTTTTTCTGTAGTAAGCGATTTTAATTTAACATTTACGTAACTCTCGAGCGACCCCCCACCCCCTCCAATTGTGTTATGTTGCAAACTTGAAAATTTTTAAATTAAAATTACCTTTATTCTGTTTCGATTTTGTAGGATTTATTTTTAAGTCAATGAAAGAATTAATCAACGTTTCGGTACGAAAACGAAAATCACTAGTAATTTTTTAAACCTTCCGTCGTTAATTTTAACCAAAATTTAAATTTAAATTGTGCTAAATTTTACAACTTTAAGATATGTTCTGAATTAAATAATTTCTGTTTAAAGTTTTGTAAATGATCCAATTTTAAACAATTATCGTTTTAAGTTACAATTGCAATCGCAAAAACATAAAATTTAAGGAATGTAAACTTTTAAATCTTATATTTAATTCAAGTCAAGAAAACTTTAAGAGTCTTAAATTGAAGACAACTTTTAAAAAATTACTTACTGTAATTTCTATATTTTTGTCACATTTTTCCCAAGGCCTATCACGAGTAAAAGTTAAGGTACAAAATTCGAGAAAGTCTCGACCGACTGAAACTTGAAGCAGAGATGCTAGGACATTTTCAGTCATATCTCGGAAACCCGTATAAGATTTTTCATTTTTATTGTGTTAAATTAAAGATAAGAGTTAAAGGATTTCATCCTGTTAATTTTAGATTTTTTTACAATTATTCCTAAGGCGTATCACGAGTTGATGTTGAGGTACAAAATTCGAGAAAGTCTCGGCCGACTGAAACTCGACGTAGACACGCTAGGACATTTTCAGTCATATCTCGGAAACCCGTTAAGATTTTTCATTTTTATTGTGTTAAATTAAAGATAAGAGTTAAAGGATTTCATCTTGTTAATTTTAGATTTTTGTACAATTATTCCTAAGGCGTATCACCAGTTGATGTTGAGGTACAAAATTCGAAAAATTCTTGGCCGACAGAAAAACTCTACGCAACGCTAGAACATTTTTAGTCATATCTCCGGAACCTGTTTAGATTTTGCGATTTTTTTTGGTTCTAATTTAAGATAAGATTTAGATTTAGAAGATTACTCCTGTAATTTTCATATTTTTGTAACATTTTTCCTAAGGCGCATCACGAGTCGAAGTTGATGTACAAAATTCGAGAAAGTCTTGACCGACTGAAACTTGAAGCAGACATGCTAGGACATTTTCAGTCATATCTTGGAAACTTTTCAACATTTTTCAAAGTTTATTGTCTTGAATTAAAAACAAGATTTAAAGGATTGCTTCCTGTAAATTTCAGATTTTTGTCAAAGTTTTCCTGAGGAGTATCACAAGTTGATGTTGAGGTACAAAATTCGAAAAATTCTTAACCGACAGAAAAACTCTACGCAACGCTAGAACATTTTTAGTCATATCTCGGGAACCCATTTAGATTTTGTCATTTTTCTTGGTTCAAATTTATGATGAGATTTAGATTTAGAAGATTACCCCTGTAATTTTCATATTTTTTTGACATTTTTCCTAAGGCGCATCACGAGTGGAAGTTGATGTACAAAATTCGAGAAATTTTCATCCGACTAAAACTTGAAGCAGACATGCTAGGACATTTTCATTCATATCTTGGAAACTTGTTAAAATTTTTCAAAGTTTATTGTCTTGAATTAAAGACAAGATTTAAAGGATTGCTTCCTGTAAATTTCAGATTTTTGTCAAAGTTTTCCTAAGGCGTATCACGAGTTGAGTTTGAGGTACAAAATTAAAAAAATTCTCGACCGACAGAAAAACTGTACGCAACGCTACAATATTTTTAGTCATATCTCTGGAAGCCGTTTACATTTTGCCATTTTTTTGGTCCAAATTTAAGATAAGATTTAGATTTATAAGATTAATCCTGTAATTTTCATATTTTGGTGACATTTTTCCTAAGACGTATCACGAGTTGAAGTTAAGATTCAAAATTCTAGAAAGTCTCGACCGGCTGAAACTCGACACAGAAACGCTTGGAAATTTTCAGTCTTATCTCGGGAACGAGTTGAAATTTATGGCTTATATTATCTTGAATTAAAAATGAATTCGAGGATATCTTGAACTTTACAAAACCTTCTAACGTAATAATTCTTTTTTAAAAAGTCAGAACTATCTCTACTAAGGCAATTTCGAAGTAGAATTTCAAATGTTTTTTATCCTACTCAAAAAAATAACTGGCTTTTTTTCAACAGAGTCTTTCAGAGTCATCAGCAATTTTTCGTATATCTTTTGCAAAAATCGAAATAAAATTCAAGCCTCTTTCAATCATAAAAAGTTTAAATGACACACGAATGATTTCAAAGACGCAAAAATTTGATTCAAAAATTCCTTTCTGTCAGTGAAAAATGGAGACAATTTATTCTATTATAAAACAGGATAAAATGTATAAAATACCCTCTAGAAAAGATTTCCCTCTTATTTATTTTAGATTTTGAAGCTTTTAGTCTCCCCTCTTCAGAACCAATATGGGAGCATTGAATAATCTCATTATTATTTATGAGGGCTGCGAATTCAAGTTTCGAGCATTGCTTTAAGAAGTAATTCATACAAAATCGATTTAAGAAAGGACCCTTCAGATGATACTTTTCAAAAGCCAAGGTCCAGTTAGAGAAAAATGTACGACTCACTTTCTAAGTTGCAGACAATCTCCCATTTTATCTAAATCATGTTTCCTGTAAAATTTAAAATTTTAATTTTTATATCAGCTATTTAACCCATGCGGATTAATAGCGAAGAAGACAAATGTTCAAGAAAATACATGAACTTTCAACTAAGTAGTCGAATTCTCCACTAAAAAAAATTAATTTTCCACCAAAAGCTAGATAGTTAAATCTTCAGTTAAAAAATAAATTTTCAACCAAAACAGTATGAATTTTTGACGAAATAGTTACATTTTTAACTGAAATGATAAACCTTAAACAACAAGAAAAAACTTTTTAACCAAATTGTTCAATTTTCTATAAAGAAATTCATTTTTAAACAAAAGAGATAAATTCTCATAAAAAAATCAAACAATTGAGAATTCAACCAGAAATATGTTTATTTTAAATAAAAAAAACAGTTGAATTAAAAAAAAAAGATTTTCAAAAAAACAGTTTAATCCTCAAACAAAAAGGGAATTATCAACAAAACAGTTCACTTCTTAATCGAAAAGGATACTCTTTAATAAAATTCTTTAATTTCTAAAGCAGCAGATCAAGTTTCAAACAATTGAATTTTCAATGAATAAAAAGGTAAATTTTCAAACAAGAAGATTAATTTTCTACCGAAAACTAGACAAATTTTCAATAAACTACCTGATTTCTACCAAGTACGTAATCAAATTTTTATCTAAAAAATATCAATATTCATCAAAATAGTTAAATACTCAACTTAAAGAAAAATAATTTTCATCCAAAAATGGTATAATTATATTATGAATTAAATAAAATTAAGAATGAAAGAAACGATGAATTGTCAATGATTTATCTTCAACCACAAAATGAATTCCTAACAAAGAAGTTCCTCTACTAAATTTAAATTTTTATTGCAAGAGGACAATTTTTTAACAAAAACGATGAATTTTTAAGCTATAAAAATAATATTGTACAATAAACAACATTTCTTTTAAATACATGAATTTGCGAGTCAATCAGGAGGCAAAAAGGGCTCAAAAAAAGGGAAATGAAGTAATTTTATTCACGAAAAAGGGAAAAAATGAGTATAATATAAAAAATTTTATTTCTACATTTAGAAAAGAAGAATGTATATTTTTATAAGAAACTGCATTGTTTTTAAACCGGGTTAAGTGATTTTTGAATGAATTTAAAAAAATGCAATCAAAACGAAGATTGCTTAAGATTTCGAAATAACATTCTTAAAGAATTTTGAAATTTTTCACGACAATGAAATATTTTTTTAATTTAAAGTCAATTTAAAATTTTTTTCTTTTTTTTTTAATTAGCTTTAAGAGAATATTTAAACAGATTTTTAAAAATTTCAAAATATTTCCTAAATTGTTTTAACTTAATGTGGAAAATTGTAAGGCAATTTTTTAAATCTATTATAATAAAACAAAACAAAAATGTTTGGAAGAATTGAAATAATTTTAAGATATAAAGAAGGTGCTCAAAATGTTGAAAAAAAATGTTTGAAAGGCTACAAGGAAACAAAATGCTTGTCGTAAGATTCCTAGAAAACTTTTAATTATAAAAAGTTAATTTTTAAAGAAATTTTTAAAATATATTAAATCATTTCCAGAAGTTTCTAAAAATGTCGAAAGCAATTTGGAAATTTAAGAGCAATTTTAAAAAATTTTGAAAAACTTTTAAAAATTTTAATTAAAATTAGTCAGTCTAAAAGATACTTAGGAATTTAGGGAGTTTTGAAGAGATTAGAAATATTTTAAAACTTTGAAAAATTTCCAAAAAATTTGCTTTCCATCAAACCACAATTTGGTGAAATTTATTTTCTTTCTTGACTGAAAAATCTTTTTTTGTTGGAAATTCAACTATTATGTTAAAAACTTGTCTATTTTGGTTTGAAAATTAATGTGTTTTGGTTGAGAATTCAACTATTATCTTTAAATTCAATCTTTTGTAGGTGAATTCGACTCTTTTAGTTTAAACTGTACAAATTTTTTTAGTTGGCACATCAACTATTACATTTTTTAGTTAAAAATTTATCTTTCGTGGTTGAAAATGTAATTTTTTTAGAAAATTAATATTTTCAGTCGAAAATTGATCATTTTTAATGATAATTAATCTGTTTTTTTGGACTTTCGTTCTTTTTTCCAGTGAAGGGAAGTGATAGAAAATGAGGAGAAGGGAAGTATAGAAACAGAGAGGAGCCGAGGGAGGAGAATTAGGGGAAGCGAGGGGGAATGAAAGAAGGAGAAGTTGGATAAGGGAGAATAAATGAAGGAATAAATGGACGATAATAAGGGGGA
>NC_046666.1:1545330-1550343 GCF_010883055.1 Belonocnema kinseyi | reverse complement strand
GAATAAATGAAGGAATAAATGGACGATAATAAGGGGGAGTTGGGGGAGGGGTAGAAGGGGGGCGAGGAGAAAATAGAGGGAGATTAGGAAAGTGAGGGGACATGAGTTGAAGAGGAAGTGAGAAGAAGTGGCTGCAGAAGAAGTAGAGGAAGTAAGGGAAGAGCAAGTACGGGAAGTGAGAGAAAATGAGGCGAGAGGTGAAGTTAGGGAAGGGTTAGTAGGGGAAATTAGAGGGAAATTAGGAACAATGATGTGTCGGGAATCGAGAGTTGTTTGTGGAAAGAAAGTAGGGTAAGATAGTAGAAGTGTGGGGAAGGGAAGTAAGGGACGTGAGGAGAAATTAGGGGTGGGCAAGTAGGGATATTAAGCAGAAGAGAAAACGGAGAAGTGATGGAAATTAATAGGAAGGGAAGTAGGAGAAATGAGAAAAACTGAGTGGGGGAAGCATGTAAAAAAGGGGAGGGGGAACTATGTAAAATTGAGACTAAGGGAAATGGGGACGGGTAGGGAAGGGAAATTGAGGACTTTGAAAGCGAAGTAGAGGAATGGCAGTGTTAGCTGGAGAAGTGACAAGAAGGGGAAGTAGAGGATAAAGCAGTTTGGGAAGAAGAGGAAAAGGATGAAGTGAGGGAAGGAAAAGTAGGGGAATTTAAAGGGAGAAGGGGATGAATAGCATAAGAGAGGTAAGTTTGAATATATTAATTACCTTCTTAATATACTGCAAAACCTATGTTTTTCCCTTCCTAAAAACTATATGTATGAGACAAAAAAATGTTAAGCGGAACTCTTATTCTTCTGTGAATTTCTTTAATGGGCCGATTTTTCTTGAGGATTCTCGGCAGATGTTTCAAGGTTCTACTTAATGCCGTCTCGGCAAAAAATCACCCCATCAAATTATTCAGATCGTGAGTCTGAATTTAATAAAAGGAGGCTCAAGTGGCTCTTGGCATTAAAAAATTGATTATTGATTTCCTACCATAAAAGATAAATTTTTAGCCAAGTACATGAATTGCGATCCAAATAAATGAATTTTTAACCTAACCAAAATAAATTTTTAATAAAAATGACATAGTTCAATTTTTGAATAAACAAGTTTATTTAAAAAAAAAACGAATTTTCGACAGAATAGTTGGATTTTTAACCAAAGAAATAAATTTTTAACTAAATTTATAAACTTTTAACAACAACAAAAACAGCATTTTTAACCAAATTGTGCAATTACCAACTAAAGAAAATTTATTTCACTGAATTTTTAACCAAATAGATAAATCTTTAATAAAATACATGAATTTTCAGTCAAAAAAAGTTAATTTGAAAAACATTCTTCAACAAAAGAATTGAATTTAAAAAAAAAATACTAATTTGAAACAAAATACATGAATTTTCTAGTGAGAATGACCAGTTTCAAACCAACAATGGAATAGTTAAATTTTCAGTAACAAAAATTAATTTCAAACAAGAAGCAACACATTAATTTCCTACATAGAAGTTAAATTATATATTTTTTAACCAAACAAAAAAAATTTCTGCTAAAATGATGAACGTTCAATTATAAAAAAGAATTTTTACCAAAATAGATAAATTCACAACACAAAAAAATGAGTTTAATCTAATTTTTAATCAGAAAGATGCATTTCCTACCGAAAACATCAAACTTTTAACGAAATAATTTAATTTTCAGCACACACTTATATGTTCGACCAAAAAAAAAATTTTCAACTAAAAATGGAATAATTACATTTTCAGTTAAAAAAATGAATTTTCAAAAAAGTGTCCAAAAATCCAAGTTCAAAAAAATCAGTTTTCAAAAAAACCAAAGAAATGTAGGGGATAAAGTAGGGAATGGGTAACTAGGGGATTAGATGGAGGAGGAAAGGCTTACGGGAGGTGAATTTAGGGAGCAAGGGAGGCGAAGTGAAATGAGGCAAGTATGGGGATGGAAGCTGGATGGTGATGGGAAATAAGTAGGGGGTGTTGAAAGTAAGGTGTTGAGAATAAGTATGGAGAGGTTTAGGGAGTAGAAATTAAGAGGAAAGCGGAAGTATGAGAAAAGAGGTATAGTAGGGAAGAATAAGAGAGGGGAGGGAAGTAGGTGAATGGTTAGGGCGGGGAGCCGGAAAAGAAAGTAAGAGGACGAGAGGGGAAGAAGCGATAAAATGTGGTCGGATAGGTATAGGATACAAAATAATGTTGAGAGCAGGTCTGAGAGGGTAAGATTTGGAATCAATCTACTACAATCCCTAAATTTTCTAAATGACTTAAAAATTTAAAAATTCAACCTTTTAGGCTACGAAAACCTTTCCTTGAAGGAGTATTTTATCTACTTTTTTTAAATGAGCACAGCTTTAAAAGAAATTCCACATTTTGCCGTATGCGATTCAGCTCGCATTTATAAAACTAAAGTTGCAATGTGAAACGTCAGACCGAGGGCTTGGTATTGCAATCTCTTCGTATACAAGAACTGGAATTAAAACTTGGACAGGAATGGGGGAAAGGGGGAAAAATTCGGTTTAAAGAAGATAGTGTGTGTCGGTAATGAATGAGGAGAGTCGAGTCGACAGTGAGGATGTATTTGCGGCCTTAGTGGTTAGGCGTGCCTGCCAGGAAGATTTCATTTGCGAGGATGGAAGCCGAATAGTGGAATGACGGTAAATAATTCTGATGTGCCTTGGTTGAGGGATATTACGCTCCTTGAAAAATCACTAGTGACGACTTAAACCACTAAAGCAAACTGAAACCACTCTTAACAGCTACCTTTGAAAGTTTCACGGATTTTGTTGGGAACAAAGGATAAGATGATAAAAAGACTTTCCCAACCTCTCTTTCTAACGTGACTGTCGCTAAAATTTTCTTAAGAATTGAGTCCATTATGGAAACTTAAGCAGACTTTCTTAAAACTTTTTAATAAACGATTATGTTTAAGAAAGAAGTTTCTCAATTATATTAGGAATTTAGAGGATGCTTCAATTTGGGATATAGCCAGAAATCACAGGGTGGCAAATTCATCTCTTTCGGTAGTTAATGAATCTTTTTTGGCTGAAAATTCTACTATTTGGTTAAAAATGCAATATATACCTATACAATATCTCCTAATTCCGCGTAAAAACATCCTATTTTCACTGTTTGAAAAATCTAGGCTGTTAAGTGTGTTTTATTTTAGACGTTTGTTTAATGAAATCGAAGAAAAAATTTCAGGTTTAAAAAAAGGGAAGGGGATATTCGTATTTGTGATGACGAAGGGGAGTTTTTTTCAAAAGAGGACAGACTGAGAGAGCAAGAAAAATACCAAATGGGGTTTCCAGATTCTTATGAAATCTGAATAAAATATTCTATTGTCTCATTGTGGGGGAACTGTATTCTATCGTTGAATCGATAAGGTCCCAGATATGAATTTTCCTGCTAAGAAAATTGGCGATTTACATATTAAATCCTCTTTTATTTCTTTTCTTACAATTTCGAATAACTTTTTTCCAACTTATAAAGTACTTGCATTGGTGAAATTCTTTTGTCTTTTTTATCGTTCTTTGGTAAATTATGTGAGAGAAAAGGGCTTTTCCCTCTCTAAAGATTTTCCTCTTCCCAATTCTCTTCTCGAGAAAAATATCTACCTGGGTAAATTCATTTTTATTCATATTTCATAGATCCAAAAGAAAAAATTCCACAAGAAATTCCTTGGCAATCGCAATAAAGACAAAAGGTACGAAGAAAATACTGGAAAAGTTCATCCATCGTCATAAATGGCTGAACGAGCTAATTGTGAGAATGTCCCGAAGGGTCTAATTTCTTTTTGCAGCTGTTCAGTGAGAATTTAAAACTGAATGATGATAAAGAAAGGTAATGAAAAATGAGCCATTCCTCTTCATTACGAAGCCTGAAAAAATTATATCAAGGTTCAAGCTCTTTATTTAGTGAAGCGTTAAAAATTAATCTCCTTTGTCATTCCCCAGATTAAAGAAAAAATTAAAAGATAAAGATAATCATGATCGGCCTGAAAAATCTTTAATTGCACTGATTTCATTGAATTAATTAATTATATTCAGGACTTGAATTGACTTCATAATTCAACAATAGTGTCAGTGGTAGGATAAATTTCGGAAATTAGCATCAAGATAGAAGCCAATTGCTTTGAATATTGAAGTTATAATATGAAGCTAACATGCATGTCTCTAGATCCTCTATGAAAATCTGGATATAAAAAAGAACAAAAGGTCCTCTAGGAATATTTAGAGATGATCTAGGTAATTTTAAGTATCTTCTATGAAGCCCTACAGATCAATAAGATCTAGAGCTCTGCGGGTCTAGAGACCCTCTAGCAGGAATTAAAGACACTCCAGGAAGATTTAGAGATCTTCGACTATGCCCTAGAGATCGAAAGGATTTGGAGATCAAGAGAGTATTTACCGATCAAGAAGGGATCTAGAGATCGAGAGAGTATCTTAGAGATCGAGATAGTATTTAGAGATCGAGAAAGGATCTAGAGTTCTAGAGGATTTAGAGATACTCTAGGAAGATTAAGACATCTTCAATAAAGTCCTAGGGATCAAAAGGATCTAAATATCTAGGAAAAATTCATCAATCGAGCCAGAGTATAGAGATCGAGAAAGTATCTGGAGATATAGAGAAGATCTAGAGTTCGATAGGATCTAGAGATCAAGAGAGGATTTATCGATCGAAAGAGTATCTTAGAGATCAAGAAAGGGTCTAGAGTTCTAGAGAATTTGAAGATAGTCTAGGAAGATTGAAATATCTTTACTGCGGTTCTAGAGATCGAAAGGATTTGGAGATCTAGAGAAAATTCATCAATCGAGACAGAGTCTAGAGATCGAGAGAGTATCCAGAGATAGAGAGACGATCTAGAGTTCGAGAGGTTCTAAGGATACTCTAGGAAGATTGAGAGATTGAAAGGATCTAGAGATCAAGAGAGTATTTACCGATCAAGAAGGGATCTAGAGATCGAGAGAGTATCTTAGAGATCGAGATAGTATTTAGAGATCGAGAAAGGATCTAGAGTTC
>NC_046666.1:1541929-1545230 GCF_010883055.1 Belonocnema kinseyi | reverse complement strand
GCCAGAGTATAGAGATCGAGAAAGTATCTGGAGATATAGAGAAGATCTAGAGTTCGATAGGATCTAGAGATCAAGAGAGGATTTATCGATCGAGAGAGTATCTAGACATCAAGAAAGGGTCCGGAGTTCTAGAGGATTTGAAGATAGTCTAGGAAGATTGAAATATCTTTAATGCGGTTCTAGAGATCGAAAGGATCTAAAGATCTAGAGAAAAAAAATCATCAGTCGAGACAGAGTATAGAGATCGAAAAAGTATCTAGAGATATAGAAACGAGCTAGATTTCGATAGGATCTAGAGATAATTTAGTAAGGTTTAGAGATTGATCGGATCTAAAGATCAAGAAAGGATTTAGCGAATATCTAGAAATCGAGAAGGGATCCAGAGATTGACCGGATCTAGAGCTCTCAAGGATTTAGAGATACTTTAGGAAGATCTACAGATCCTAAATCTAGATCTAGAGAATATCAAGGAAGATTTACAGATCTTCAATGCGGCCCTAGATATTGAAAAGTCTAACAAGGTGACTGTTTTAATCAAAGAACAAAATTCCCGGTCATTTCCCGGTTTTTCCGGGTTCGCAAATATTCTTCCCGGTCAATAAAATTTTAAAAATCAAAATATAAAGCTAAACAGTAAAGGTACAAGTGATAACAAAAGACAACAACAAACTAAAGCATTCAAAGTAAAACGTTTACATTTTAAAATTAAAGTTTAAAAGTTTTTAAATTTAAAAATATTCTATTGATTTGTTCAATAATTTACACGTATAAACTGGAAGGTACTAACACTTTTCAACTGAATAATTTCGACTTTAATGAATTTAAACTGCAAAATTAAGCATTTTTAACATTCATAAATTATAGAGTTCAAATTTTGTAGATAAAGTTCCAAAAATATAAATCCAGGTTAACATTTTGAATACTCTAAATTTAAGAATCAATCATTTAACTTTAAAATTTTTCAAAATTATATCTATTATTGAGTTATTTTAGGCCATTAAATATATTAACATTTTTTTCAACTTATAAGTTCTTAAATTAGAATTTAAATTATTTTTATTTTAAATCGTTTAAGCATCCTTGAAAAACTTCTATATAGCACTTCAAAATCTTGAGAAATCTAGAAGTAGTTTTAAAAGTTTTTCAAATTTTGCTTTATTTTTGAAATTTTTCAAAACTTGTCAATAACTTTAAAAATTAATTGAATTTACCCTACAAATTTTTGAAAATCCTGCGAATTAAAAAAAAATGTCCTTAAAATAGGGATTTCTAAATAACAATTGAAGACTTATTATTTTTAGAAACAATTTGAGTAATTTTAAGAGATATTTAGAAGTTTCAAAAAGATTAAAAATTAATTTAAAACTTGAAATGATTTAAAATAATTTTAACGAAGTGTTTTTACCGAAAAATTTGGTTATTCTTAACGAAATTTTCGTGCAAATACTAACAACCTAATTTAAAACAAAATGTAGATTTTTACAGTTTACAAAACATTTAGAGGCTTTTTAAGAATTGTGAAAGACTCCAAACAAATAAAAACATTTTCTTAAAATTCCTAGAAAAATTGAAAATGATTTTTCATTTTGAAAAATTATATAAAAAAATATTCAAAAAGATTTCAAGAAAATTCCAATATTATTCAAAACGACCCGGGAAGAATTTAAGGATTTTAAAAAAATTTGTAAGATTTTCTAAAAATTGTAGGAATCATTTAATTCTGTTTAAAATAGGTTTAGAAGTTCTGAATTTTTTTCTCTCATAAATATCGTTTAAATTATTTGATATCATTTTAAGTTTTAAATTAATATTGAATCTTTTCGAAACTTCTGAATATCTCCTTTAAAATTACTTAAATTTTTGTACAAATAATACGTGTTCAATTATTATTTATACATCAAAATTCAACGATTTCGCTTAGAAATTTATCATTTTATTAAGTAGAAAATAAAAATTGTGACGTTAAAATGTTAAAAGCTTTTCGAAATGTTAACAATTTAAAGCTTTCTATGTCGAACAATTAAATTTCAAATTGTTTATTTTTAAATATTTAGCTTCAATTTAGTCTTCTTAAATTACAATTCAAATATTGCTAAATATTAAATAATTATCCTTTTTCTTAATCAAAATTTCTTTAATTAAATGGATTAAAAATTGAAAAATTTAGACTGAAACAATATTTTTAATTTAAAAGAAGCCTTTGATTACGAATTAATTACGAATCTGGAAATTCTTTAACTGTCAACGGATTTACAATCGTTTTATCAAATCAATTATTGTTCAGTTCTTAATACTTAAAGTACAGATTCATTTTAAAAATTATTTATTTATATTCACAGCTGATAAAATAAAACTGTTTTTTTATCCAAAAATTTCAACTTCAAACGTTTTTAATTTTTAGTTGTTTGAGTCTTCAAGACTGAACGTTTAATTCTTTAGATTAAAAATATAAGCCTAAAAACAAAGATCTAAAATCGATAATTTTTTACGTAAGATTGTCGAATTATGCATTATAAACCGAATGATATCATAATTGAAAAAGATATCAATTCAACTAATTATTTTAAAAACTGTTGACCTCGAATTTGGACAGATCTTTCTTCTGAAAATTTGCAAAATTCCCGGTTAAGAAATAAATTCACTGTCATTTCCCGATTTTCCCGGTCTCAGAAAATTCCCGGTCATTTCCCAGTCCAGCGACCACCCTAGTCTAGAGATCTAGATATCAAGATATCTAAAGATGATCTAGAGATAGAGAGAGGATCTAGAGATCGAGAGAGGATCTAGATATCCAGAGATGATCTAGGGATCTCAAAGATTTGAATATCTAGATAGGAGATAGTGATTTAGACACTTTATAGATACTCTAGGAAGATTTAGAGATTTTCTAGAAGGATCAAGAGCTCGAAAGCATCTATAGATCAAGAAGATTTAGAGATTGAGGGGTTCTATAGATCGAAAAGATCCAGAGAACATGATAGAATCTCAAAATCTTGAAGATATAGAGATACTCTAGGAGGAATTAGAGATCATCTAAGAAGATTTACACATCTTCAATGAGGATCTAAAGATCGAAAGGATCAATAGATTCTCCGGAAAAATCTATAAAAATCGTGAGGAACTGGAGACCAACAAAGGATCAAGAGACCGAGAGAAGATCTAGAGATTGAGAGGATTAAATCATCCTCTAGAAAGATTAAGAGAGGGTCGAAAGTGTCTAGAGATCCTCTAGAAGGAGCTAGAGGAAATGATAGGATTTAAAGAAACTCTAGGAGGATATAGGAGGATATAGAAATGATCT
>NC_046666.1:1536607-1541829 GCF_010883055.1 Belonocnema kinseyi | reverse complement strand
TCTAGAGAGGATCTAAAAATCGAGAGGATTAAAGCATCCTCTAGAAAGATTTAGAGAGGGTCTAAAGTGTCTAGAGATCCTCTAGAAGGAGCTAGAGGAAATCATAGGATTTAAAGAAACTCTAGGAGGATATGGGAGGATATAGAAATTATCTAGAGAGGATACGAAGCTCTAGGGAGGATCTAGAAATCGAGAGAATTAAACCATCGTCTAGAAAGATTTAGAGAGGGTCTAAAGTGTCCAGAGATCTTCTAGAAGGAGCTAGAGGAAATGATACAATTTAAAGAAACTCTAGGAGAATATAGGTGGATATAGAAATTACCTATAGAGGATACGAAGCTCTAGGGAGGATCTAGAAATCGAGAGGATTAAAGCATCCTCTAGAAAGATTTAGAGAGGGTCTAAAGTGTCTAGAGATCCTCTAGCTCCTTCAAGAGGATATAGAAATTATCTAGAGAGGATACGAAGCTCTAGAGAGGATCTATAAGTCGAGAGGATTAAAGCATCCTCTAGAAAGATTTAGAGAGGGTCGAAAGTGTCTAGAGATCCTCTAGAAGGAGCTAGAGGAAATGATAGGATTTAAAGAAACTCTAGGAGGATATAGGAGGATATAGAAATGATCTTGAGAGGATACGAAGCTCTAGAGAGGATCTAAAAATCGAGAGGATTAAAGCATCCTCTAGAAAGATTTAGAGAGGGTCTAAAGTGTCTAGAGATCCTCTAGAAGGAGCTAGAGGAAATGATAGAATTTAAAGAAACTCTAGGAGAATATAGAAGGATATAGAAATTATCTATAGAGGATACGAAGCTCTAGAGAGGATCTAGAAATCGAGAGGTTTAAAGCATCGTCTAGAAAGATTTAGAGAGGGTCTAAAGTGTCTAGAAATCCTCTAGGAGGAGCTAGAGGAAATGATAGGACTTAAAGAAACTCTAGGAGGATATAGGAGGATATAGAAATTATCTATAGAGGATACGAAGCTCTAGGGAGGATCTAGAAATCGAGAGGATTAAAGCATCCTCTAGAAAGATTTAGAGAGGGTCTAAAGTGTCTAGAGATCCTCTAGCTCCTTCTAGAGTATATAGAAATTATCTAGAGAGGATACGAAGCTCTAGAGAGGATCTAGAAATCTAGAGGATTAAAGCATCGTCTAAAAAGATTTAGAGAGGGTCTAAAGTGTCTACAGATCCTCTAGGAGGAGCTAGAGGAAATAATAGGATTTAAAGAAACTCTAGGAGGATATATCCTCCCAGAGTTTTTTTTAAATCCTATCATTTCCTCTAGCTCCTTCTAGAGGATATAGAAATTATCTAGAGAGGATACGAAGCTCTAGAGAGGATCTAGAAATCGAGAGGTTTAAAGCATCGTCTAGAAAGATTTAGAGAGGGTCTAAAGAGTCTAGAAATCCTCTAGGAGGAGCTAGAGGAAATGATAGGATTTAAAGAAACTCTAGGAGGATATAGGAGGATATAGAAATTATCTAAAGAGGATACGAAGATCTAAAGAGGAGCTAAAAATTTTGAGAGAATCTAGAGAGGGTCTAGGGAGGATTTAAAGATACTCTCGTAATATTTAGAGATTTCGATGAGGATCTAGAAGTGTAGAGGATCTAGAGACCCATAGTATCAAATGATTCCCTAGGGAGATCTAGAGATGATCTGGAGATCGGGAGAGGATCTAGAAATCTAAAAAGGATTTTAATATCAGCTGAGAATTTAGAGATCGATAGGATCTAAATATCTATAGAGGATCCAGAGATTTCTTTCTTTAGGAATAAAGAGTAAAAGTTTCAGATAAAGAAGTCCAATTAGTAATATTTGTTGTCTTTTCTTTTAATGAACAAAATTAAATCAAACTTTATGCGCATAGAAAAATAAATGCAATTATAAAAAATATGTGATAATTTTAAACTTCTTTTGTGTAAATAGTGTAAATACTAAACTTAATTTAAAGAAGGCTTTTTTATATTTTGTTATCATTTGATAATAATATTTTGTATAAAACTATTTAGTTCAATAATTTTGTATACCACGGTTGCTACAGAATTTTAATTTCCACATGACACATACTTTCCAGGTTTTTCGTGAGGTAGTTTAAAAAATGTGAAACTTTTAATCTTTTAAAATTGGACAATTTTTATTTCAAGGCCTTTAAGCGTCAAATTAATTTAAACCGCACATATTCAAATAGCGCTTTTTCAAAACTGAACAATTTCACGTTTAAACAAACAAAATTTTACCAACTGAAATATTGAAATTTTAACCAAAAATTTGAAATTAACCATTTGGGAGAATTGAAAAGGTTTAATTAATAAATTTTCAAACTGGACTTTTTTAATTCTTTACGTTTTCATTTAAATTATTTAAATTTTAGGCCTTTCAATTGGAATTTGTACGATTTTGAACAGTTTAAACTTTAAACCATACTGTAGTTTAGCACTTTAAAAATAAATCATAATTAGTTTCTGGGATCTCTTTTTCTTGGTGAATTTTGATTTATAATTATTTATTTTATTTCCAAGTTTACTTGAATATTAAAAGTTTATTATTATTATATTTGAACTTTGAATGTCACAAATTTATATTTAATAATTTTTAAACGTTGAAAAACTCCAAAACACTTTTAAAAATCTAAGAATTTTGTATTAAAAATACCACCAATTTCCGACGAAAACCCCTAACATAACATGAAATTGATCGGAATTGTTAATTATCTTTGAAATCTAATGATTTTCATTGACTTGTGTTTAAAATAACCGATTTTCCGTTTAAAAAAACGTTTATATAATCTGTAATTGTCAAAAAATTGCATATCTTGTTCAGGCTATAATTATCCTTATTTAAAAATGTCAACTTCCGGTAAAAAATGCTAATCAAAAGGGTAAATCATAAATTGTTTAAAAAATTTTAATTATTGAAATCTAATAATTTTTATTAAAAATACAAATATTAATATCAATATTTAAAAAAATAAATACTGATTTCCAGCGAAAATCACTTACATGAAACGTGCATAATATTTTCAATACCTAATTAGATCATATTTGAAAGTTTTAACTTGACCTCGCAAGAGTATTAAAAAGCATAAATATTTCCCAATTCGTATAATGTGTTATATGATTTTCTTTATTAACAAAAATTCTTTGTGGATTTAATTTTCAAAATATCGAATTGCGGATACAAAACAACTTCAAGTAATAGAAAGCCAATCAGTTTGCCACCACAATAATTGTGAGATTTTCAAAACATATCGTTATACCACGTTTTTAGGCAGAATTATGAATAGAAAAAAATATTTCAAATTACAGGCCAAAATAAGCTCAACATTAGCGTGCTTTGAGACTTTCGCAGCATTGACGTCATTATGGCGCAAATTTAAATTGCAAGAAATTAAATTTAAATTCGATTAAATTATAAAGCCTGGAAAAGGATTTCGTACAAAGTAAACATTTCATCGTTGAATGCTCTTAAATGGTGACGCTAAGTATACTCCAAGTTTCGAAGCATCTCAAAAGCCTTTCATTTGGATCGGTGTGAATTTTGGTTTTTTCAGGATCTCTCTTCGCAATTAAAAGAATGGTGATGGTATGAGAAAACAACAAAAACTAACAACAAACGTATGATCCATTTCACTATTTCAATCAATGAAATTAAACCAAGAATGGATTTAATCCGTTAAATTTTTACTAATTCAGATTTCGCGAGAAGCTTGACGAGAGCTCACAATATTGACAGATCTCACTGAATATTCATAAGGAAATTTAGACTAATGAGCGCCGTTATATTCAACCGAAATCAGTGTTTATTTGAATACCCCAAAGGAAACTGAACTAACGATTCATGTGTTGCGTTTTGATTTCATGGGCTATTAACTGCACAGAGCTCTAGTGACTTCTCGAGCAAACATGGGGTTCTGAATGTAGCGATACACAATCAGTTTATTTCTCATTAAGATTCTACGAGAAAAGTTTCACTTTCTTTCAAAATTTCGATAATGGACTAGTTTTTCATTGAAATTGAAGAATTAAATCAGAAAGATTTGGAAGCTTGGAGTGATAACTTATCTGAAGTTTAAATTTCGCGCCAAAATTTCTCGAAAATTGAGGTTGAGTTTGAATGTGGTTTTGCGTTTAATGATTGCAAATCTAGAAGATGGCTAATACTCAATTTCAATTTTATTCCCATTTAGGATTTTTTATTCGGATTGCGAACGTAAAAATGAGAAAAATTCTATAACTATTTAACTAATCTATTCTGAGAGAAGTTTTTTTTTTCTTTTTTTCTGAAAATAGGATGAACTAATCTTTTAGGAGCATAATTGGCAATAGAATATGATGAGCCTGCACATATGACGGAATATCCCTCCGGGGCTTTCTGAAACTTATACGGCCAAAGAGGTTTCAGAGTTCTCAGCGCTAACTAACTAATTTGCTAAAGCACCGATGCGTCCCGATTGGGAAGAGATGTTAAAACTATCTAAATTCTGAATGAAACATTTTCAAGAGACCTACGGAAACAAGCAAATTCCTGGTGCATATGATCTTATTAAGGATACATTTTCATTAGCATTTTAATTCGTGAAACAAAATAAAATTAGCAAACTTTTTTGTAAGACTGGGGTCAGATTATTGTTTTAGAAATAATTAAAAGTAGGCGTCATGCCCTAACAAAGAAAGGGTTTCCTAGAAAATTAAGACTCTAATTAAGTCCTTCAAATCTGCCCCTCCTCTAACTCTCACCTCCCCTCATTGCCTTTTATATTTTTACTCCCCTTTTTCATCTCTACTCAGATACCCACACCCACTCCTCATCACTTCCGTACAATCCTCTATTATACCTCCTCATCCCTTTGTTCTTAATTACTCCACCACCCCTTCCCCGCCACTCTTCTACTACCCCAATCCCCTCAATTATATCCCCCTTCGCTATGATTTTCAACTCCCCATTTTCCTCGTTTTGTTTTCTTACCCCTTTTATATTTCTCCAACCCTTCGTGAAAAAAAGTAGTAGGAAAGGAATGAACAAATGAAAGAAGAAAATATTCAGGGAATTTCCGAACTCATTTTTATAGAAAATATGATGAAATGGGAAGAAGTCAGAGAAAATTTGTGAAAAAGGATCCAGACTTTAGAATGAAGATTAAAAAGGCATAAGATTGTAGTAAGAAGATAGAAGAGTTAAAAAGTAGGATACAGAATAAAAAGAATAAAAAGAGAATATAGATG
>NC_046666.1:1522609-1536507 GCF_010883055.1 Belonocnema kinseyi | reverse complement strand
GGAGAGGGAGAGGGAGAGGGAGCATAAGAAAGTGATGACAAAGAAAAGGGCATTATATCAAAGGTGGGAGAGAATAGAGAATGGTTTGACATAGAAAGAGAGAGAGAAGGCGAGAGCGACAACGAGAAGGGGAAAGAGATATAGTGATAAAGGTAGATTATAGAGGAAGAAACTGAAATAAGGAGTAGAGGTAGTGAAAGTAAAGATAGAGAAAGTGAGAATATTAGGAAATAAAGAAGGAAGAAAAGAGCAAACGACAGTGGTGAAATTACAAAAATGGGATATTAAGAGGGATACGATGAAAAGGGCGCCATATGAAAGCTCGGAAAGAACAGGCAATTTGACATGAGAAGAAAGAAATAAGTATAAGATAAGGTAAATAGTGGAAGAGTAAAGAAACAAAGAAATCTAAGTTATGGGAGAGTACAAAAAGAAGATCTATGGTGGGATTGGAGTGAAGAAGAGAAACAGTTGGTAAAGAGTAGGGTAATAGAGATGAAGGTAAAAATATAAGTGGAAAGAAAATAAAACAAGAAGTTGGAAAGGAAATGTTTAAACTTACAAAGGAGATACGAAAGTAATTGTTCAGGGAAATTTTGAAAAAAGGATGCACACTTTAAAACAAAGACTAAGAAAAACAGAAAAAGCCTAGTAAAAACGTATGGGATTACGAAAGTAGAAAAGTAGCATATAAAAGATAAAAAAATCAAACCGGAATTTTGGAGATGGGGAGACGGAGAACAATCAGGAAAGGTTGAGAAAAATCGAGGGAAGAACGAAAACGAAATAGGGAGAGAGAAAAGGAAAAATATATTGATCTGTTAGAGTGGAAGGAACTAATATAAAGAGTGGAAATATTGAAAAGGATAAAGTTAAAGGTAAAGGAGAAAGTGAACAGATTAGAAAAGGAAGAAAGAATAAGAAAGCAAATGGCAATGGTGAAATTAAAGGAAAGGAAACATTAGAGAGAAGTAATGAAAAGGTCGTTATATGAAAGTTCATTCTGAACAGAGGAAAATTTGACATGGGAAGAAAGGAACACGTATAAGTCAAGAAGTAGCGAAAGAGGAAGGCAAGAAAGGAAATATAACGTGAATGAAATATGGGAGAATACACCTAGAAGACGGGACTTGGATAAAGATACGGAACTGTCCATCATCTCTATAATCTCACAGGAGAAAGTGAAATAAAATATATAATAAAGAGACGAGAAATTAGTTGTTTCATTTATGGATAAGCTATTGGAATATAGCAGGCTTGGAAATAAAAGATAGGGAATTTATTCAAAATTTGGAATAATGACAGATGGAAATGTTGCTAGGTGAAAAGGGATTAGAAAGAGTACGGGAGAGTATATCAAGAAGTTACAGATGGCAGGTTTAAAATGTAAGGAGAATGAATTAAAAAAGGAGAGAAGTGGGAGGAATGGTGATAGAATTACCAAAGGAATGTTGAAAAGGGAAGGATAGGAAAGAGATGAAAGAAGTAAGATAATAGTATAAGAGGTAAAGATGAGAGGAGAGAGGTAAGAGATAGTGGGGTTTATGTAGGAGATAAGAAGAAAATAGAGGAGATGAGAGAACAGAAACTAGACAAAGATACTGAGAAGATGAGGCAGAGAATACAGAGACAGGATACTAAATTAGGAGGGAAAGCAATTGTTGACAAGCTTGAAGGAGATTAAATGGTTGACCTTGAACGGAAAATAGAGGCTATAAAGAAGGATAATAACAGTCAGGAGCAGAAAAGGGAACGGTAATTAATTATGTGGTAGTGGAGGACGTGGTCAGAAAGAACAATTATACAAAAAGGTAAAAAATTTCAAAATATGAGAAGAAAATGTAAATAAAGAGATGGAAATAATCATAGGCGATATCAACAGTGTATTATAGGGCATACAAAAGAAGTTAGCGAAGTGGGGGGTAGAAGTGGATAGAGTGAAAAATGTAAAGAGAAGAAAAGAAACCAGAAAATATAGATAAGGGGAAAGAAATGGAGAAGATTACAGAAGAAAAAAGAAGGAATATATTGAGATGTGTGATGAAAAAGAGGAAAATTAAAGGTTTGGAGAAGAGGCGAAGGCTAGGAAGAAAGAAGAAGTTTGAAATTTAGCCAATAAAGAGGAGAGAGAGAGAAGAAGGAAAAAGGTAAACCAGGATATTGCGACAGTAGAATGTAAAAAAAGTTATTATAGATTGGATAGGATGGGTAGAGAAGAAAGAAAAGGAGGAAAAGAGGGAATGAGAAGAGACGAGGAAAAGGACATAACAAGGGAAAAAAATAATCAAGGGCATGAAAGGAGAGGGAAGAGATTACATGAAATAACAATAATTTAGCTTACAATAGATTAGAGGTGAAGCATTTAACTAAAAACTTTAATTCAAATAAATCATATTCTAGAAGCAAAGGAAGGTTGATTCTATAATTATTGCACGTAGTTGAGACCACGCTCTACATGTAAGGGATTATTTGAACCTCGAACCGTGTTTCAAACGAAAATGCTCTGAAATAGCAATCATCAGGATTATAGTTAACAGCTCCATCAGCTCATATGAAGCCAGGATTTACCTAGTCAAAGTTAATAATTGTCGAAGTTATGGAGCAAAAGATGCAAGTGCTCATCGTAAATTTTACAAAATAGCCTGTACAATAAAACACAGGCTTATCTGAAAACACGCTACCTTTAATAAAAAAATTAATTTCTCGTCCCATGAACTTACTACGCATCTCTTATCTTATCCAGATCAACAATTCAAACAAACGTATTTAAAAAATCATCTTAATTTTTATTTTATTGTTAAAAAAACTTGCATTGAATAAATAATAAATTAAAATAGACCCAAGAACATCAATTCAATCGATTCTTAAATTCTTAAATTTCGAGGTCGAATAATCCTGTTAGACTGACTGGGTCAGCAGAAGAGTTGAAGGAAACTAATTTCAAGCCCCCCCCCCCCCACCAACAGAAAAAACGGTGGAAGTGAAAATATCTTTTGATGCTGAAAGGAAGCTAACGAGAAGTGGAGATAACTTTTTCTACTTACCAGATGTACCGAATGGACTTCATTTTCAGAGCCGTAGAATTCTCTTTGCACTTGTAGGCCAGGACCTGCTTGACGCTACTCACGTCTACCGAAGGGAACCTCGATGTCACGTACGCTGAAACATCAAAGTGCAAATATGGACTTAACCCGTGTTTCCCTAATAGAGTAATGGTCAATATATCAATATTTAGCTCCCAAAAACCACATTTTAGTAGTGTCTACAGATCCGGCTAAAAAGCATAAGATTTTTCTGACATAAGAGACTGTTTTCTAGGGTACACAGGGAGCCAGATTTAGAATTTACTATTAAAAGAATTTTAGAGTCTTTAATTGTCATCCAGTTTACAACTTTTTTTGTTGAGGAGAGATCCACTTTGAAGAGATCTATCAAGTCTGATTTTTTTGATTTTTTTTTTTTTTTCATAAGGCAAAGTGTGGAAGAAAGGGCAATTTTTCACAATGGGACAGGTATAGAATTTATTGTACAAAAAAGTATACAGTTTTCATGTGATTTACAACTTCTTTCAAAACTGAAGATAGATCAACTTTCAACATTTTTTTTAATTGACTTATTGTTAAAATAATAATTTATAATGTTTTGTTGTTATTTTTGTAATAACTTTTCAATAATTAATTCTTTTTTGATATTTTAGGAAAATATTTTTAAATTTTTTTTAATTTTTTCCAATCTTCTCTTAGAATTCATTTTTTTTTAAATAAAACAATCATATGAAATTTGGAAAAGAGTATTTTTCAACCAGTTCCATTTGAACCAAAGAAGATTAAATTGTTACCAACAGAGACAACTTTTCTACAAAATAATAACTTTTTTTAACCTAAAAATAAGAATTTTCAACAAAAAAGTAATTTTTAAACCAAATATTTGAATTTTTAACCAAATGGATGGAATTCCTACCAAAAGACAATAATTCCCCGCGAATTAGTTATATTTTTAACTAAAAAAATGAATTTCCATAAAAAATTTAATCGTCAAAGTAGTTCGACTTTTAACCAAGTTGTCGATTTTTCAACCATATAGCATAAATTCACAAAAAAAGTAAAGTTCGACATTTCAACGAAAAAATGTTTTGATTTTAAATAAAAAAGAGTTTAATTCATCCAAAAAAGACAAATTTTCAACAAAATACATGAATTATCCAATGAAAAATTATCTATTTTCAACCAAAAATGGATAAGTTGAATTTTCAGTTGAAAAAAATTTTTTAACAAAAAAAAAATTCCCAGCGAATCAGTAGATTTTTCAAAAACAGTTCTTCTAGGGCTTCTAGATTAAAACAAAAATTTTAGCAAGCTTTTTAAATTTTCTTTATTTTTAAATTTAGAAAATCATTTATAATTTGCACAGGAATTCTAAGAAAAATGTTTCCTTGTCTTAAAACCTTTCAAAATTCATAAGTAATTTCAAAATTTCTTCTCCAAATTTTATAAACTTATATTTCGGTTTAGGTTTTTTAAAATATTTTCAAATTTTAAATTATTTTTAATTTTTTTCTAAATTTCTAATCCTTCTAAATAGCTGCAAATAGCCCGATTTTGTCAATACAGATACCAGGAGCTGGAAAAGGATCTATTTGTATTAAAAGTTCAGTACGAATAACCGGTCTTTTTCGGCACGTGAGACAATCCCTCTGAAATTATTCCAATTTTTCCTAAAATTTTAACACAATTTCGCATAAATTTATACTTTTGCTACAAACATTTTTAAAGTTTTAGAAAATTAGAAAATTTTTCTTAAATTCTCCGAAGTTCTTTATTGATTTTTTAGGAAATCTTTTCAAATGTTGTGAAATGTTCTCTCAAAATTATTTTTTCAAAATAAAAGATCATTTTAAATTTCCCCTAAGATCGCAAGAAAATTTTTTATTTTTAAAAACTTTAAATGTGATGCCCGACTCAAAACTTGTATTCCCGGATTTTCCCTGTATTAATTCAATTCTCGCCTATTTCGCGGTTTTCCTGGTTAGTAGACACACTATAAAGTTCTATTGTAAAATATTCTGTACTTTGGTAAAAATCTCCTTTAAATATTTTAAATTCCGTTTTTGGATTTTCGTAGCCCCGGGCGAAAACCCTTATAGTTTTGCTCAGTCGTCCGCTCGTCCGTCGTAATTTTTCCGAAGAAGGAAAATAAGGGAAAGAGAAGTATGGCATTTTAGAAGAAAAGATGGAGGAAGTAGGGGAAATGAGGGGGAGTAGAAGAAGTGAGGAATGAGTAAGTAGGGAAAATTAGGTGAATGGAAGTGAGGTGAAATTCTGGTAGGATAAATAAATGAAAATGTGGGGGGGGGGGGGGGGGGGGGGGAGTAGGAAGAATGATAGGAGAGAAACTAGCGAATTTAAGGGAAGTGGAAATGGGAAGAAAAATGAGGGCAGTGAAAGTAATGGGAGTAAAATTAGCGGAAATCCAGGTAAGTGAGGTAAATGGAAATGTGGGGAGGGGAAGTATGGAAGGTGACGTCAAAGAAACTAAGTGATCAGTAGAGAGTAGAATTGAGCGTTGTCTAAGTAAGTGAAGTGTGGGAAAGTGTAGGGAAATAAGGGGGGAAGTAGAGAAAATGCAGATAAGGAAAGTAGATACAAATGTGAGAAAAGAAAGTATAGGAAGTGATGTGGGAGGAACTAGAGTATATGAAGGGAGTAGAAATGATGGGGGTGAAAATGAGGATAGGGGAAGTACGGAAAGTGAAAGGAAATGTGGGAAGAATTAGGATAAGTAAGTTGCAATGAGGGGTGTGTCAGTAGGAGAAATAAGGGGAATGGAAGCACTGGGAGGGTAAATAGTAGAAGTATTGGGAGGAAAAGTAGGAGAAGTAAGGGTAGGGAAACTAGATGGAAATGTGAGAAGGGGAGTATGGCAAGTGATGCGAGGGAAGCAAAGGGTAGTGTGGGAAGTCGAAATGAGGGGATTAGGTGTAGAGAGGAGAAATTTCAGGTGGGAGAGTAGAAGGAGAGTGTTGGCTATGGAAGTAAGGAGAGGTAGCAGATATAAGGAAGAAGTTGGGGAAGGGATGGAGGGAGCGAATCTTGTAGTGTTGGAAGGGGAAGTAAGGGAATGTAGGGGAATAAAAGTACGGGAGAGGGAGATTTGAAGGACTTAATGAACGTCTTAGTAGGTTACAAAACCTTTTTTGTAGGCGCCTAATTTGACTATTTTTTTTCATATTCTCCTCATCAAGAATGATTGTAATCGCGATGTCTAAAAATGGATGAAATTTGTTGGGTGATGCTGATCAGTAAAGATGTACTTTACAAGAGCAATAAATTAAGGTTATAATTCAGGACGATAAGGAAACCCCAATTCTCCGGGTTAAGACAGGATGGGTCAGGGTGATGGTCAGAATTTATAAGTCATCAGGGAATCAATTAGTTTTTAAATAAATAAAAAACTTTGATTCACAATCCAGAGTCTCTTTCCTCAATCGTCTCATGAATTTTTCAGGTCTTCACACAAAAATATTCTGTGAAAATTATTCTCAAGACAGAGATCCTCTCAACGATATCCTTCAAAACTTGGGACGAAAATAAAGGAATGTTTTCATATAGTTACAGTACAAGGTTACAAAAATTAAGGGGAATCGTCTGGCAGTCCTGAAATATTGAAGCCTGTGAACTTTCTTCCTAAAGAAAAGTTCTTTTACCGAGATACCTTTTCAACTAACTGGGCACGTTCTGCAGTTTACTATTCAAGAAGGTTTGAATTCTTCAATTATTCAACGATTTAAAAGTTTTCTTTAATCAAAGAACATTAGATTCTTCGAAAATGCAAGTGCAACTTTCTTAAATATTAAACTTTTAAATTTAAAGTTTCAAAAATATTGCATTCAGACACTCAATAATCCACGAGTATAAAATGGTAGATATTAGCTGTTTAAAAATGAACAATTCTAAATCAAATTCTATTAAACGGCTTAATTAAAAATTTGTATAAAGTAGATAGTTGAAAAATTTCTATTTCTATATGCTAAAATTTGCAATGGTCTAAATTGAAACTAGTCCACATTAAAAAAAATGTGAAAGATAAATTATGACTCTTCCAATTCAGTTCAAAATTAAACATTGAAAGTTCACCCCTTTCATTTGAGTGTTGAAAATACCAAATGTGCCTCCTATCCAATTAATAAAAATGTTCAAGAGAAAAAATAAGCCTCTTCTAATTTAGAAAAAAAAAATTCACCAAACTAAGAAAAGTAGTTTGAAAAAAAGTTGAAACCCATAATTACCTCCGTTCCAAAACGATATAAATCTTCAAAATAAAAATTCTTCTTCTTACATAGAAATAATTAAAATCAAAATTTCCTCTTTTCCAACTGAATAAAAAAATAGAAAAAGAGCCCATTCCAATTAAAAAAAAAAAAACATCAAAATGTTTATTATGTCAACTCCATAAAAATCTTAAAAACACAAATCCCCTTATTCCAAATGAGAAAATAGATTAAAAATAAAAATTTCGCCCCTTTGACTCAATAAAAATGTTGAACATAAGAAATCGCCTCCTCCAATTCATAAAAAATAGTCAAAACTTTTTCCCTACCAACTCAATAAAAATTTTCAAAACAAAATAAGTGACTCTTCCAGTTTATAAAAACTTGAAAAATAAAAATCCTCCCTTCCAACTTGATAAAAATCTTAAAAACAAACAATGATTTTTTTCAATTCAGAACAAACTAAAACCAAACTTTCTTTCCTTCCAACTCGATAAAAATCTTTAAAACAAATAGTGTCCTTCCAATAGAGAACAAATTGAAAATCAAAATTTCATCGCTTTAAACTCAATAAAAATGTTTTAAAAACAAACAAATTTGTCCGCCTTCAACTTAATGAAAATATTTTTAAAAAACTAACAAAATTCCTCCTCTTCCAATTGGGAAGAAAATTAAATACCGAAATTTCTTATTTTTATTAAAAATTAGAATGTAAAATTCAAACTTTTTTGACATAAATAATGTAAAGTAGATTTTTTAAAGTTGATTTTAGCTCATTTAAAATCAATAATAATTGTTCAATTGTTATTATATGAAATTATTTTGAAATGGAAAATAGTTTATAAAATTGATAACAGACGATAAAATTTGTTAAAATATTAAAGCTTTCGAATTGAACCAGTTCAATTTTCAACGTCAAAATCTGGTAATTGTTCAATTTTACAGAAAATTATTATCCCTTTTTTGCGAAAAAATTCTTTTTTATCTTATATATATGATAATAGTTTATCAGAATTATTAGGCAGAACAATATTTATAAAATATCACTTTCTTGGAACGAATGAGAAATCTTGCAAAATTAAAATTTCTGAACAAGAAAACAGTGTTCGAAATATAAAATTTTCGAAATTTAAAAATTGTCAAAATATGAAAATCCCGAATAGCAAAATTCGCGTGAAAAAAAATTACCGAAATAATATTACCAAATCCGAAAATTCACGAATAATAAAATTACCTATGGTTTATAATAGTATCGCACTTGACAATTTTCTAATAATAAAGTTCGCAAAAGAAAAATTATGAATTATAAAATTTCCAAAAATGGTGAATTCCCGACACAACAAAATTTCCGAATTATGAAATTCCCGTATTTAAGCAAATAAATAATTTGGTTTTCAATCAATATTATTTATTTATTAAATATGCAAAAGAGTTTTTTCAAATGATTTCTTTCGTAATATTTGATTATTGTATTTTTAATGTATAATAACAATTTAATAGAAAATATATTTTTCCAATTCTTTAAATTTGATAATTTTCTAGTGTTGAGAATTTTGCAGAATCGGATATTTTTTAATCCAGTAATTTTCTTTCGGAAGTTATTGCTATTAAGAAATATTTAAATTTGGCAATATTAAAAACTGTCGGGAATTTTCCAAGTCGGGATTTTTATATTTCGGAAATTTTATAAATTCAGGCATTTTATTTTTCGGGACTTTGCAGTAGTTCAGATTTCTTTGTATGCTCAAGTTGTAATTCAAGTAAATCTCTTAAACGTTAAAAGCTGCAGACTTTTTTTATTACGAAATTCCAGATTTCCATTTTTTCTGCAATTAAAACGTTTTTTAATAATCCCGGAATAAAAAGTTTAAGATTTTTTTTTTCTCAAATCAGAAATAGGTAGGAAGTAATTTTCGTGGAAATACAACGTCTAGAAAAAAAAATCGATTGATGCATGAGTGGAAAAAGTCTGACGCTTCGATGAAAACCATTCATTTGTAGTAGATGCATCGTCAACGTCAAACAATAATAAACGAATGGTGCACATTAAATAGAACGACCCTGTATTTTTTCTAGAATGTAATGAGAAATTCCACAGTTCCAGTCATGGAAATCTTCTAATTTTCTTTCATTGATATAATTTTTTTTTTTATTGCAATATGTGAAAATCGTGAAAACCCTATTTCGAAAAGAGTCTACAAAATAACGGTATACAGAGAACAAGATACAGGGTACATAATTTTTACAATTAAACTTTCTAATAATACAATTTTTTTAAAGAATACATTAATTCTCATTAATATTTAAATGTTTTTTTATAATCCAAGTACATCAAACGTCTGGAAATCTTTAAATTGGAATGCATAATATTGCGCAATATACTCGACTGAGTACTCACGCACTGCGGCCCTTCCGAGGCGAGAGTCGCAATCGTCCCTCGCCCTGATCCTAACATGAATTATTTTTATTCGATAATTTTGTAGGTACTTTTCAACTGATTCTAAAGTGTTTATAGGCTGCGTCTATACCTACGGAAAGCCTTAAAATTTTTGCAAGTTTCATTAAACGAGCTGGAAAGCACATTGGTTTTCCACCAATCCCAGACAGTCGCCAGTTTTCGCGTAACTTTGGACAGTCCGTTATTTAAATAATTCTTGATGATTTAAACAATTTTTTCGCCGTTACATCGTGAAAAGTTATTATTTTTCAGGATAAATGACACAAATGGTGAATTTCAAAAATAATATTTCTTGCTTAAGATATCAGAAAATTATTTATACAATTTTTATTTTCTTAAAGAATTCTTTCAATTTAAATTGTTAAAATTTATTATTTTCTGAAAGAAATGACGCAATTAACACAATTCGACTTGAAAACATCCAACTGCCAAGGCTTGCAAATTAACAAAAATTAAAACTATAAATTTTCTAGTTTTAAATTTCAATTGTTAAAGTTTCATTGTGATTCAAAGTTGTTTTTTTTTTTTTTAATATAAAAAGCATTTTCTAGATTCAGAAGAATGGAATTTCATATGAAAGGAAAGAAAAGATTTTTCATCAAGGAAAGATTAAATGACCTCAATATCAGAATAAGCGGGAAGGGTCAAGTTTTGGGAAAGGGTTTTTAAAATTTCATGGTATTACAAAAGCTTTTGAACAAAAAGAGAATGCTGTAATCTGAAAAGAATTCCTCATTGCAATCTCTTCAGAAAATTTCAAAGAACCACTTTTGTCCTCGGCAAACTCTGTTAAATCTTTATTACGAAATTTAAACGTGAGTCACTATCGTGAAAACTGAGTAAATAAGGAATGAATATAATTAGTGCTTGTAGAAAAACAATCATTAACTGGTATATTTTTGTGAAAAATAGAAAAAAGAATTGATTACACATCAATGTATATCAATCTCGTTTCCTTCCCCCTCCCCCACCATTTCTGCCTTCCTAGAACTGTAAATGCGCAGTACGCGGGTACACACTCGCATATATTGCGCAATATTATGTATTCCATTTGGAAATGGTACAGACAGCCCTGTTTACGATAGGGTTTCCCCGATTTGTGGTCAAGGCTATTTTCCGGCAACCCTGGACTGAAACCGAGAGTTTGGTGTACTTCAAATTCATCCAAATTAATTGTAGAATGTGATTACATCTTTCTAAAAAGAAGTTTGAGCTCATTTGATAAAAGCGTTTAAACTGTTTGCATTTCAAAAATCACGTTCATAACTCTTCTTTTCTCAAACGGATGCAATCGGAAATTTATTTGGTCCTGATTCATATGTGAAATCGTAAAATGAGATTTGATCGTCAAAGTTTTATGCCACAGGAATAAAATTATAGCCTGCAGATGAATATTTATCTAAAATTTTCGATAAGCTCTATATACCCACCATGTTTGGATAAGATATAATTGGTTGTTGAATTCTCAGCTCAAAAGGATAAATTTCAATCTAAAAAACGAATTTTCGAACAAATTGTTACATTTTCAACCAAATAGATGGATTTTTAAAGAAAAAAAAATATTCTTCCAAAAAATGGCTTTTAACCACATTATTGAATTTTCTATTTAGTAGAATCATTTTTAACCAAAATACATCAATTTTCAGAAAAATTGTTGACTTTTCAAAAAAAAAAATGAATTTAACGAAATTATTTAATTTTCAATTAAGCAGATTAATGTTTGATCGAAAGCATGCATTTTTAACAACCACAAAATTGAATTTCTATCAAAAAATACAAATTTACATTCCATAGCTGACTGTTCAACAAAAAAATATATTTTTGTAACCAAAAATGGAATAATTACATTTTTAATTTGAAAAATTAATTTTTTACAAAAAAAGGGATTTTCAACGAAATAGTTCATTTTTATCGAAAGAGATGAATTTCCAACTAAAATTATTCATCCCTTGACAAAAAATGAATTTTTAAAGAATTAGTTCAACATTCAACTGATTAGTTGAATTTTTTACCTAGTTTACCTAATACTAGTTTTCTACAACAAAAAAATCATTTTTTAACAACATACAAATAGGTAAATTTCCAAAATAGTTGAATTTTTAACTAAAAAATAACAGCTCGTCCCGAAATTTGGGATGAATATTTTCGGGACGACTAGTCCATTCCTTTAATCAACTCCCAAAATGTTTGAATACGACTAGACGCACCCAAAACAAAATGTACAATAATAAATAAAATAGTTATAATTTCAGTTAAAAAACTAATTTTCAACTAAAAAAAATAACGATTTTCAACCAAAAAGATGAATGTTCTGCTAAAAAATATAAATTTCCAATGAACAAGGGAATTGCACAATTTGCAGTTAAAAAAAAAAAAAATTCACTACACAAAAGCGAATTTTTAACTAAAAAAAGATAAATTTACAATATTAAGTGCAAGGGTTACATTTTCTGTTACAAAAAATCAATTCTCATTAAAAAAAAGGATTTCAATAAAAAAGATTAATTTTCAACCGATAAGTACAAAATCAATACAAACTATTCCATTTTCAGTTAAATTAATTAATTTTCATCAAAAAAAAAAGGAATTTTCAACAAAATTGTTAAATTTTTTCACCAAAACATCATTGGAAGACATGAATTTTCAAGAAAATAGTTTCATTTTTTAAGCCTGATTTTCTACCAAAAATATGAATTTTCAAAAAAGTATATCGACTTTCAAAAAATTACATAAACTTCCAACCCAATGGATTAATTTGCAAGAAAACAGTTAAGTTTTCAAACAGGAAGATGAATTTTAAAGGAAAAAACCTAATTTCTACAACAAAATTAGAATAAAATACTTAAGTTTTCAGCTAAGAAAGACAATTTCTTGCCAAAATTGAAATTGCTAAATTTTCAGTTCAAAAAATGAATTTTTGACGGCAATAAAGAATCTTTAACCAGAAAACTGAATATTTAATACTGTAGTTTGACTGTCAACCAAGTACTATAATTTTCAACTAAAAAAAGATGAATTTTTGAAAAAAGATAGAATAGTTAAATTTTCAGTTAAAAAAATTAATTTTCAACTATAATAACAGAATGTTCAACAATATAAATTTTCTACCTAAACAGTTTAAATTTTAACAAAAAATCATAAAAAATGTTAAAACTCTGAAATATTGTGAAATCGCTTAAAATTTTGAAAAGCTCTTAAAAATTCCTTTGAATCTTTTAAAATACCAAAAAACCTTATACATAGATCCTGTGAAATCCTTCTAGATCTTCCGAAATTATTTAAAAACACATGCAATTTTTTAAATCCTTTTTTATCTATAAACTTTTTACTAATTTCTTAACAATTTTTAACACTTTTAAGTATGTCGAAATCGCTTATAATTTTGTAAAGCTCATGAAAATTCCTTAGAATCTTTTAAAATATCCTTAAAACCTTATAGATTCTTCATAATCCTTCAAAATTCTTTCAAATTATTTGCAATTTTATAAATCCCTCTATAACTATAAAATCCTTGAAAATTCCTTCAAATTTTGTGACGCTTCGAAATATTTTGAAATCGCTTAAATTTTTATACATCTTTCGAAAATTCCTTGGAATCTTTTAAAATATATCCTAAAGCCTTATAAATTCAGAAAAATCCTTATAAATTTTCCGAAATTCTGTAAAAACACAGACCAAGTTTTAAATCTCTTTATATCTATGAAATCCTTGAAAATTTCTTGACATTTTTCAAAATTTTTTTACACATTGAAACATTTTTTAAATGGCTTAAAATTCTATAACTCTCTTGACAATTCCTTGGATCCTTTTAAAAGATCCTCAAACGTTTCAAATCTTTCTAATTTTGAAGAATCATTGGAAATACCTTGAAATATTTGAACATTTCTTTAAATGTTTGAAATCCCTCAATTCTTGTGAATAAATTCTCAGAAACGTTAAATTTATTATTTTCCATTCATTAATATTTTAAATTACAGGGATAATTGCAGATGGAAATTGTTTGCAACATTTTTACCCAACTTCAGATCAATTATATCTTTGGACAATACTGTGCAATGATGATCTACTTTATAATACGAGGGTGGATTGATAAGTTTCCGGCCTGACCAAGAAAAACAACGTTTTTAAGAATTTTTTTTTATTTCTCAACATAATCTCCTCCAAGGCTGATAC
>NC_046666.1:1517930-1522509 GCF_010883055.1 Belonocnema kinseyi | reverse complement strand
AAGCTATCTAAGGATGGTACTATAGAACGCCACCTCAAGGTAGGCCTAGTGGCGCCATCTCTTGGTCAGGCCGGAAACTTATCAATCCACCCTCGTAATTATCCACTGTCGGTTGGTCTCCCTCACTTCAAAACAAGGCAATTTTTTTTTATTATTCAATCCATACCACTAGAAATGTCTACTTGAAATTTCAATACCCTTCATGTAAAGTTTTACGGAATATCTCTTATTGAATTTTCAGATACACGTGCTTCCACTTTCAATGGCTTGTCATGAATTTTGATTGAATTGAGAGTATCGTTAAAATTCAGTTACATACAAGTTCCTGAAAAGATGATTGAATTTTTCATAAATTCGAAACCTTCAAATGCCTATAGCGGATACCCAGTATATTCTGATTGACTGTGGACTCTGATGGAAGTACATACACAAGTTCGAAGGACGTTGAGTATTATAATAGGAAATCCAACCACTGTATATTTCACTCTGGCGTTAGCAATGACTGCGGTTATCGTGGCTTGAGACAAGTTGTAACCATTTGTAAAGCTAACGAGTAATTGGGTACAAACGTGACCATGTCACAGAATTGGAGAGAAGTACGTCGTTAACTTCGGGACAATGCCTCGTGCCCAGTTTCAACCTTAAGTTGACTCTAGAGTAAAACCGGAACACCGATCGATATCTCGATGGTTAAAGTGGTTAACACCACCCACAAGCGAGTATATCGCGACAGTCAAGCTCAGACAAGCTCCTGCTGCCTGGTGTAGTTGCATTTCGCCGCTAAACCAATTGATTATTGATAAGTGCATTCTGCAAACTATCGGAGATCCATCCACTAATTACCAGTTTATAGCAAGGCCTATTCTAAGTAGTCAGGGTGTTGACTCAATTATTCAAAATAAAATCCGAATCAAGATCCTCCTAGCGGATTTAAATATATATTCCTAGAGAATCTCAAGACATGCCTCGAGGGTCCTAAGATCCTCCTAAAGGATTTCAAGATACTCTAAAAGAATATCAAATCAAGAGGATAGGAAGATTCTCCAAGAGGAATTGGAAATTATTACAGAGGATTTGAAAATATTTCCAGAGCATTTCAAGATCCTCCTAAAAGATCTCGAGACACGCATATAGGGTCGTAAGATCCTCCTAAAGGATTTGAAAGATACTCCAAGAGAATCTCAAAGAGACAGAGGATGTCAATATATTTCTAGAGGATCTTAATATATTCCCCGAGAATCTTAAATGCCCTTGAAAGATCTCAAGATATTTCTAGAGGATCTTAAGATCCTTCTAGGTAATCATAAAATATTCTTAGAGAATCTTAAAATCCTTGTAAAGAATGTTAAAAAACTCAAGATACACTTACAGGATCGAAAAATCTTCCAAGAGGATTTGAATATCCCCCTCGAGGATCTGAAGGAGTTCCTACAGGATCTAAAGATCTTCCTAGAAGATTTCAAGATCCTCGTAGAAGATCTCAATATAATTCTAAAGGATCATTATATTAAAATTATTTCTTGAAAAAAAGGATCCTACTCCATCTTCACTCAATTGGGAAACGAAACAAAAAACTTCTGATTTCCGGTCAGGTGCTTTTCCAATTACACTATTAGAGGGATCAGAATAAGAACTCTTAATTCAAGAAAATAACGCTAATTTTTAGCTAGGTGTTAATAATACAAGTAATTATTTTTTTAATTTATCTGCTATATCATCAGAGATTGTACCTTACCGACAGTAGATCAACCCTCCAAACCACGAAGGCAGAAAATCTACACAATATCGATCAAGTTAAGAATCTTCAATAACAGAAAGTGCTTAACGTCTTAATAAGACTAGATGGAAAATAATATTTTCAAATTAAAATTATTTCTAGAAACAAAAGATCCTACTCCATCTTCACTCCATTGGGAATCGAACCACCTTGTGGTTCGAGTAGGATCCTTTTTTTTCAAGAAATAATTTTAATTTGAAAATATTATTTTCCATCTAGTCTTATTAAGACGTTAAGCATTTTCTGTTATTGAAGATTCTTAACTTGATCGATATTGTGTAGATTTTCTGTCTTCATGGTTTGGAGGGTTGATCTACTGTCGGTAAGGTACAATCTCTGATGTTATAGCAGATAAATTAAAAAAAAAGGATCTTCATATATTCCCCGAGAATCTTAAATGCCCTTGAAAGATCTCAAGAAATTTCTAGAGGATCTTGAAATTCTTCTAGGTTATCTCAAAATATTCTTAGAGGATCTGGAGATCCTTGTAGAGAATGTAAAAGAACTCAAGATACACTTACAGAATCGCAAGATCTTCCGAGAGGATTTCAACATCCTCCTAGAAGATCTAAATGGGTTCCTACAGGACCTAAAGATCTTCCTCCAAGATTTCAAGATCCTCGTAGAAGATCTCAATATATTTCTAGAGGATCTTAATGAATTCCCCGAGAATCTTAAATGCTCCTACAAGATCTCAAGACATTCCTACAGAATCTTAAGATCCTTCTAGATCTGAAGATATTCCTAAAGGATATTAAGGTCCTCCTAGAGAAACTCCAGATACACCAACAGGATCACAAGATCTTCTTAGATGATTTCAAAATCCTCTCCCTAGATCTGCAGATATTCCTGAGGATCTTAAGATATTTCTACAGGATCTCGAAATTTTTCTAGGGCATTTCGAAATACATGTAAAGAATTTAATGGTATTCCTAGGGGATCTCAAGATACTCCTGAAGCACTTTGAGATACTCCGAGATTATATCGTGTATACGCCTACACGATTTCGAGATTCTACGAGAGGATCTGAAGATATTCCTAAGGGATCTTAAGGTTCTCCTAGAGAAACTCCAGATACACCTACGGATCACAAGATCTTAGATAATTTCAAAATCCTCCCACTGGATCTGCAGATATTCCTGAGGATCTTAAGATATTTCGACAAGATCTCAACATTTTCTTAGAGGATTTCAAAATACTTTTAAGAATTTAAAGATATTACTAGAGGATTTCAAAATACTCCTAAAGAACTATAGGATACTCCGAGATGATATCACGATACACCTACAGGATTTCAAGATCTTACGAGCGGATCTGAGGATATTCCTACAGGATTTTAAGAACCTTTAATAGGATCTCAATATATTCCTAAAGATTCTTAAAATGCTCCTAAATGATCCTAAAATATTCCTATAGGATCTTAAGAATCTTCTAGATAATCTGAAGATATTCTTACAGATCTTAAGATCCTCCTAGAGAAAATCCAGATACACCTACAGGATCACAAGATCTTAGATAATTTCAAAATCCTTCCACTGGATCTGCAGATATTCCTGAGGATCTTAAGATATTTCGACAGGATCTCAACATTTTCTTAGAGGATTTCAAAATACTTGTTAAGAATTTAAAGATATTTCTAGGGGATCTCAAGATATTTCTGAAGAACTTTAAGATGCTCAGAGATGATATCAAGATACACCTACAAAATTTCGAGATCTTACGAGAGAATCTAATGATATTCCTAAAGGATTTTAAGATCCTCTAACAGGATCTCAATATATTTTTAAAGAATCTTAAGATGCTCCTAAATGATCCTAAAATATTGCTAGAGGATCTTAAGAACCTTCTAGATAATCTGAAGATATTCTTAGAGATCTTAAGATCCTCCTAGAGAAAATCCAGATACACCTACAGGATCACAAGATCTTCTTAGACGATTTCGAAATCCTCCCACTGGATCTGCAGATATTGCTGAGGATCTTAAGATATTTCGACAGGATCTCAACATTTTCTTAGAGGATTTCAAAATACTTTTTAAGAATTTAAAGATATTTCTAGAGGATCTCAATATATTCCTGAAGAACTTTAAGATGCTCAGAGATGATATCAAGATACACCTACAAAATTTCGAGATCTTACGAGAGAATCTAATGATATTCCTAAAGGATTTTAAGATCCTCTAACAGGATCTCAATATATTTTTAAAGAATCTTAAGATGCTCCTAAATGATCCTAAAATATTGCTAGAAGATCTTAAGAACCTTCGAGATAATCTGAAGATATTCTTACAGATCTTAAGATCCTCCTAGAGAAAATCCAGATACACCTACAGGATCACAAGATCTTAGATAATTTCAAAATCCTTCCACTGGATCTGCAGATATTCCTGAGGATCTTAAGATATTTCGACAGGATCTCAACATTTTCTTAGAGGATTTCAAAATACTTTTTAAGAATTTAAAGATATTTCTAGGGGATCTCAAGATATTCCTGAAGAACTTTAAGATGCTCCCAGATGATATCAAGATACACCTACAAAATTTCGAGATCTTACGAGAGAATCTAATGATATTCCTAAAGGATTTTAAGAACCTTTAATAGGATCTCAATATATTCCTAAAGAATCTTAAAATGCTCCTAAATGATCCTAAAATATTCCTAGAGGATCTTAAGAAGCTTCTAGATAATCTGAAGATATTTTTAGAGATCTTAAGATCCTCCTAGAGAAAATCCAGATACACCTACAGGATCACAAGATCTTCTTAGACGATTTCGAAATCCTCCCACTGGATCTGCAGATAT
>NC_046666.1:1512280-1517830 GCF_010883055.1 Belonocnema kinseyi | reverse complement strand
TAGAGGATCTTAAGAACCTTCTAGATAATCTGAAGATATTCTTAGAGATCTTAAGATCCTCCTAGAGAAAATCCAGATACACCTACAGGATCACAAGATCTTTGATAATTTCAAAATCCTCCCACTGGATCTGCAGATATTCCTGAGGATCTTAAGATATGTCTACAGGATCTCAAAATTTTCACAGAGGATTTCGAAAGACTTGTGAAGAATTTAAAGATATTTCTAGGGGATCTCAAGATATTCCTGAAGAACTTTAAGATGCTCAGAGATGATATCAAGATACACCTACAAAATTTCGAGATCTTACGAGAGAATCTAATGATATTCCTAAAGGATTTTAAGATCCTCTAACAGGATCTCAATATATTTTTAAAGAATCTTAAGATGCTCCTAAATGATCCTAAGATATTCCTAGACGATCTTAAGAACCTTCTAGATAATCTGAAGATATTCTTACAGATCTTAAGATCCTACAAGATTTCAAGGTTTTACGAGAGATTCTGAAGATATTCCTAAAGGATTTTAAGATCCTCTAATAGGATCTCAATATATTCCTAGAGAATCCTCAAATCTTTCTCGATGATCTCAAGATACAAATAGAGGATTTGAGGATCTTACAAGAGAATCTGAAGATGTTCCTAGAGAATTTCAAGATCCCCGTAGAATTTTTTAAGATCCTCGTAGAAGATGTAAATATATTTCTAGAGAATCTAAATATATTCCTAAAGGATCTTAAGAACCTTTTAGATAATCTCAAGACATTCTTAGAGATCCTGAAATCATCCTAGTGAAATTCCAAATACACCTACAGAATCGTAATATCTTCTTAGAGGACTTAAGAATCCTCCTAAAGGATCTGCAGATATTCCTGAGGATTTCAAGATCCTCCTGGTGTATCTCAAGATACTCCTGACGGATTTAAAGATATTCCTAGATGATCCCAACATACACCTAGCGTGTTTCAAAATCTTACGAGAGGATCTGAAGACATTCCTAGAGGATTTTAGGATCTTCTGATAGGATCTCAAGATATTACTGGATAATCGTAAGATCCTTCTAGAGGATTTCAAGTTCTCCTAGAGGATTTCAAAAAAACACACAGAGGATTTCAAGATTTTATGAAAGGATTTGCAGACATTCCCAGAGGATTTCAAGATCCTCTAAGAGGATCTGAAAATATTGTTAGAGAATCGTAAAATCCTTCTAGAGGATTTCAAAACTTTTCCAGAGGTTTTCAATATACTTCTAAAGAATTTTAAGATTTTTTGGACGATGTCAAGATACACCTAAAGGACTTCAAGATTTTACGAGAGGATTTCAAGATATTCCGAGAGGGATTTTTATGATACTCTAAGAGGAGTTTCTAAGGTATTCCTAGAGAATCGTAAGATACTCCTAGAATATTTCAAGATCCTCTACGCTCCCGGCTGAAAGATTGAGAATTATTTTTTCTTACAACGTATACGAATCTGCGTTGAATGAGTAAAAAACTAACGGTTTTAAATTCCAGCTCTGTAATTGAATGCTTATTAGTTTCAGAATTTTCAAATTAGAATTTTCAAATAAAAATTTTCTTTTATATCGAATCTCTTAAATAATAATTATCGCAATATAAATCGTTTGAAAGTGTAACATTCGCCAAATTGAAATTTAAAATTTGGAAAATTCGAAAACCAAAATTGAGTCCCTATAAATTCTGAAAAAAAATGGAAGAAAAATATTTAACATTCAATATTTCCCACCCTTCAACTCAATAGAAATGCTAAAAAATAATTGCCTTAAAATTTAGGGAGCAAAAATTACAAGCGTAAATTTATTACCTACTGAGTGTTGATAAAAAATCCCCAATTAAAATTTAAAAAAGAAATGTTCATCACAATTAGTGAACACAGGCTTTAACAATGCAAAAATTATACGCAACATTTAAATTAAATATTATAAACAATAAATTCCACGAAATGCTTCACTGTATCAGATTCTTTTTAAAAAATGGTTTTGTACTAATATAATCAGCGATTATTATAAATAATTTTAAATATGCAGTAACGCGATTTTTCTAAATCAGATTTATTCTTGACTTAACTAAACTTTATTACTAAAATGTTTTATTACATTAAATCTGCCATCTTTCCAGATTAAGGAATGTAATTTTAAACATTTTTTGTAATTTTAATTAAATGCCTCAAACTAAAAAGTATTCAACTATTAAAACTTGAATTTGAAAACGGTGGTTTTTAAGTATCTTAATTAAAGTTTATATAAAGATAGTATTTTCGTAAACAAATTTATATTAAAATTTTATTCTTTTATTTACAACATTAGTCGCCGGTCCATTAATTTATATTTAGGTCATCGATATTTAAGTGTTAAATAAAAGTCAAATAACTTGAATTTGGATTTTATAAACATTTAGTTAAATCAAAAATAAATCTCTATGATTTAAAGGAATAAACTTAATGAAATAACGAGTTTCAGAACCTTTCCCTAATTTCTTCATCGAATCTGTTTATTAGTTTCCAAACTTGTTTGTTAACTGTCTGCGGAGTTAGTTTCCCCAACAATCGAATAATTAACACAAACTACTTTACTTTCTAATTGATAAACTAACTTTGTAATAATGTTGGCAGATAATTAAAACTATAGATTACTTCAATCTTTACAATCATCTAATTACATTTGATGAAGTATAATAAAAATACATTGCATTTAAAACAAAATAGTGTAAATTTTCAGCAAAAAAAAATTGAGTTTTAAACAACAGATTTGAGTTTTGAAGCTAAAAAGTCGAGCGTTTTAGAAAAAATTGGACTTTAAACCGAACAATACGAATTTCCTACCAAACACTTCAATTTGAACGAAAGAGTTGAAATCCTCACCCAAAAATTAACCTTCAGCCAAGAAGATAATTTTATTTTTTGGAAGACCTATTTTCAACAAAATACGTGGATTTTTAAACAAATAGTTGAATTTTCAACCAAGAAGATTAATTTCCTACAACAAACGACGAGTTTTTAAACAAATAGCTACATTTTTAACTAAAAAACATTAATTTCAACAAAACTGGAATAGTAGAATTTCAAGTTAAAAAATTAATTTTAAACAACAAAAAAAAACGATTTTTTAACAAAATAATTAAATCTTCCATCTAATAATTGCATTTTTAGCCAAAAAAGATTAAATCTCCACAAGAAGAGATGAATTTTCGAACCCAAAAGATAAATTTGCAAGTAACGGAGATTTTGCAGACAAAAAAAAAATTCAACCAAATTGTGGAATTTTCGAACCATGAGGCTAATTTTCTACAAAGGAGTTAAATTTTTAAAAAAAGTTAATTTTCATACAAATTGTTGAATTTCTGCAAAATAATTGATTTTTTAACCCAAAAAGAGATATTGTTAACTAACAAAATTTATTTTTTATCATAAAAGATGACTTTTAAACAAATTACATAACTTTTTGACCAAATAGTTGAATTTTCAGCTAAAAAAATATGAATTTTCACTTTAAAGAATGACTTTTTAACCAAATAGTATTTCAATTTTCTGCCAAAGGGATTAATCTTATGAAAAAAAGAATTTTTAACAAAGTAGTTCAACTTTAAACGAGGCTGTTCATTGTTTTAATCCATTAAAACGAATTCTCAGCAAAAACTGCAATAGCTAAGAAGAATTTTTCAGTCAACAAAAATCAAAATTTCAAAGAAATTGTGGAATTTTCTTACTTTAGAGAAAATTTTTTACAAAAAAGTTGAATTTTCAACAAAAATGTTAATTTTCAACAACATAGTCATATTCTCAACCAATGAGATGAGTCTTCAACCCATAAAATAAATTTCTGAAGAAGTAGTTCAACTTTTAACCAAGAAGTTCAATTTTTAACAAACAAAAATTACTTTTTATGAAAAAAGTTCAACTATCTGCAAAATAGTCGAATTTCTAACCAAAAGGGATGAATTCTGAACCAAAAATATAATAGAAGACTTTTCAATAAAGAAGTATTAAATTTCAAATAAAAAATATGACTTTTCCATCAAAAGATGAATTTTCAATCCAACAGGACGATTTTTCTATTTAAAAAAATGGTTTAACAAGAGAATTGAAATTTCAACCAAAAAAGTCGAATAACCAACAAAACAGTTAATCTTTGGACCAAAAGAGATGGCCTTTAAATAAAAAATATACTAATAAACTTATGAATTAAACAAAATAATTTTTTATCAAAAGAAAAATTTTTAATCTAAAAGAAAAAGAATTGAAAAGGTGAAACAAAAATTTACCAAGAGAAATTTTTAATAGTAAAAAAAATTATTCAAAAGGACGAATTTTCAATGAAACAGTAGAATTTTCAGCCAAAAAAGATAATTTTTTTAAACAAAATAGTGGAATTTTCAACCAAATATATCAATTTTCAGCGAACAGATATGAACTCTAAATCAAAAATATAATGTTATACTTTACAACTAAAAAGAAATAACTTTCAACCAAAAATATAACTTCTACTAAATTATAAATTTTTAATCCAAAATGAAAAATTTTCGATTCCAAAACAGTTGAACTATCGATACAAGAAAATGAGTGTTTAACAAAGTAGTTGAGTTTTCAACAAAAAAAATAAAAAATTCCATCCCGAGAAGATGAATTCAGAACCGAAAATATAATAGTAGATTTTTTAAATTAACAGAATGAAGTTTCAATAAAAAATATGCCCTTTCTAGGAAAAGATTAATTTTTAATTTAAAAGGACGAATCTTCTACCAAAAAAGAGAAATTTTCAACAAAACAATAGAATTTTCGACGAAAAAGATGACTTTTGAACAAAATAATTTTGTTTTTAAATAGATAATGAAATTTTCAATGAAATAGAATTGTTAACGAAGAGATAATTTTCATAAAATAATGGGGATGTTGCATGAAATGAGATAAAAAGATATACTGATTCTTTAGTAACCCATTACTTTATTTCTTTGAGAAATAATTTTTTATTGAGTAAGTAACATGTTTTTTTTCTCAATAAAGTTTGAATATTATTCCCGTTCGCGGCATTATTCGCCATACACACAGATTGGCTATATCTTTGTGACGTCATTCTTCGCGGGAAAATTCAAACTACCTAAATTATGAAAAAGTAAAAATGGTTTCTAAACAGGATTTTTAAAGTATAACTGTCTCTAAGTGGTTTGCATATATGATTACTAAATCACAATTAATAATAATTACGAAGAAAATAATTGAAATAGTCGGCCCAAATAGTCAAAATTTTGAAAAGTAATATGGCGGCTAAAGTGGTCTCGTTGTTAGCACGGAGTAAGATATAAGGAGGCGCAACTTGTATGGCAGTCGCGACAAAAAGCGGAGCGAGTCGTTGGACCGAGATCGCGAGATCCGCCCGTCAGAACGGCTGGACTTTATTTCGCATCAGACCCATCTAGCGAGCGCCACCCGAAGTGAAGTCAGCTGACTTAAGCTACTGCTTGATCGGTCAAATAAACATATATGCTTGTAAGGCTACATACGTACTACCAATCAAGATAGAGTTTTTCAACCAAAA
>NC_046666.1:1508116-1512180 GCF_010883055.1 Belonocnema kinseyi | reverse complement strand
AAAGTCCGGCCGTTCTGACGGGCGGATCTCGCGATCTCGGTCCAACGATTCGCCCTACTTCTTACATACAGAGTTGCGCCTCCTTATATCTTACTCCGTGGTTGTTAGTCAGTTCTTTACCTTAGTGACGTCACATCTGTCTGAATGTTTTTAAATAGACGTACACTAGAAAATTTTTTTTTAAACATTAGAACCATAAAAAATTATTTCTTTTCTCCATAACGTTATTCACTGCTTCAAGTTTCTAAAAATATATTTATCTCATTTCATGCAACATCCCCGTTAGTATAAAGCTTCAAAATTAAGTTTTCATTTAATGGTTTGTCAATAATCGAATTTGTTGTTGGCAACAATGAATTGAATTGATATGTGGCATGACGTGCAGATGGAAAATTTGAAGTGAAATTCTGAAACGAGTTGTATTGTAAAAACTGGACGAGCTAACAAGCCGGGATGAGAATCAGTTACAATAAATAATTTAATTGATCCTGTTTCCATTATCAGATACCACAAAACTCTAATAGCCCTTGATAAAGGTTGTCCGTCAATTGCAATTCCAGTGCAATCCAACTGTTCACATGTTAAACGTATTTTCTCATTACTCGGATCCATCGAAATTAACTCTCACTCACTCTTTTCCTCCCTAGTTTCCACGGGTTTATTGATTGATGCCCTTCTAGTTCGAACAGAAAACCATTTGCTCTTGATTGACAACTTCAGGGCTCGGATTCACTTCAAATGTCAAAAATACAGACATCACAGATCATAATGATAGCTGTCAAAGAAGATATACTTTATTCAATAAAAATGATAGAACTGAATAGGTCCTATAAAACATTTCTTTAATGCCAAAAAAAATTGTTTTTTTTTTAAATTAAAATTATGAAATTTTTATGATTCGACGATGATGATGATTCTTTTGTATCAACAAGTGTGGCAGAATGTGAGGTGGACATTTTTTTCAAATTTCTAGTCTACCAGGAAACTCCATGAAAAATCCTCCTTCGTTTTAATCAAAGAATAAAATTTTCTGTCAGTTCACGTTTTTTTCCGGTTGGCAAACAAAAAAGCTAAACATTTTTCCATTTGAAAAAATAAAAAATAAACTACAAATTAAGGCACTCTAAGCTGGATCTTTTGAATTATTAAATATTTAAACTTCAAGTTTAAGGATTTAAATTAAAAAATGTTATATTCAGATGCTCAATAATTTACACGTATACAATGGAAGTTAGGTACTTACACTTTGAATTGAAAATTTTAAAAATAAAATGCAGATAAACAGCAAAATTTAGAATTTTTAACCTTTGCAAATTATGGAGTTAAAAGATTCAAATTCAGTATAAAAAATAATTATCCACGTTATCATTTTTACTGTTCTAAATTAAACAATCAATGAACTTTAATTTTTTCAAAATTATATTACTTTAAGAAATTTTAAGCCAGAAACATTAAAAAATAAAAAAATCATTTTTTTTAACTGAACACTTCTTAAATTATAAGTTAAATTATTTTCATTTGAAATAGTTTAAACTTCCATGAAAAGCTTAAAATTTTTATTTCAAAACCTAGAAGTTGTTTTAAATTTTTTCCAATTTCAAATTATTTTTGAAAATTTTGATATCTATTAAAATGAATCGAATTTCCCTAACATTTTTAGAAAATCCTGATTATTATGTCTACGAGAAAAATTGAGTCATTTCAAGTTTTTGAAAGATTCAAAATTTTGCAGATCTGAAATAAAAAATTTAGACGCTTTTCAAAAATTATGAAAGGTTTCAAAAGAATAAAAACATTTTCTTCCGATGTCTACGGAAATTAAAAATGATTTCTCATGTTAAAAAATTATTTCAATATCATATTTAAAAAAATTTTTAAAGGTTTCCAAAATTGTCAAAAAATAGTCTCGATAATTTTAAAGAAATCTTTTAAAATTCGCAGGATTTTTTAAAAATGACAGGGAAAATTCTATTAATTATAAAAGATATTTATCGAATTTTTCCTATAATTTTTAGAAAATCCTGGAAATTGAAAAAAAAATCTTTAAAATATTCTAGACTCTCTTTTGACAAATTAGGAAATATTTTTAAATATATTGAAATATTCTCCTAAAATAATTATTCAAAATGAAACATCACTTTCAATTTGCCTAGGAATTTTAAGAAAATATTTTTATTCGTTTGGTGCCTTTTACTCGTCTTAAAAGTAAAATATTGCCAAATATTAAATGGCTATTCTGTTCCTTAATTAAAAAATTTCAAATTGAATATTTTAGACTAAAAAATATTTTAAACTTAATAATTATGGATATAAGAGTATTATTATGAAGCTATTTTTATGTTCAAAATAGTGTATAAAGTTTCAATCGGGCGTTTACATTTTTTTAATGAGTAAGACTTACGAAATAAAACATTTTAAGTTTTAATATTAAAGTCTAGAAATTCTTAAATTTTGAACGGATTTAGAATAGTTTTTTTCAAAACAATTATTGTTTAATTTTTTATACATAAAGTACAGATCAATGTTAAAAATAATTTATTTATTTATAATTACAATTGATAAAATAAAAATGTTTTTATCCACGGCTTTCAACTTCAAACGCTTTACTTTTAAATTCTTTAAGTCTTTAAGACCGCATTTTGAAATTCTTTAAATTAAAAATGTACGCCTAAAAATAAGAATCTAAAATGCAAAATGTTTGCAGTGAAAGATTTTAAAATTGCGCATTGTAAACTGAATGCAGGGTGGTCGTTATAATCGACGAAATAAATTCCCGGTCCTTTCCCGGTTTGTTCCCGGTTCGCTAACATTTTTCACGGTCAATGAAATTTAAAAAATGGAACACTAAAGCTAAACAATTTTCCACTTGAGTTAATAAAAACTGAGCTGCAAATGAAAGCACTCAAAGTGAACTGTTAAATTTTGAACTTTGAAAATTGAAATTTAAAAGTTTTTAATTAAAAAATATTGTATTCAAATGCTTAATAATTTACGCGCATAAAATTGAAGGTACTAACATTTTTCAATATAAAAAAATACAAATTCACGTTATCATTTTCAATGCTCTAAATTAAAAAATCATTCAATAAACTTTAAAATTCTCAAAATTATATAATTTTAAGGAATTTTAAGCTAGAAATATTAAATGTTGAAAAATTTGAAAATTTTTAACTGAACACTTGTTAAATTGAAAATTCAATTTTTTTTATTTTTAAACAGTGTAAACATCCTTGGAAATCTTCAAAATTTTATTTCAAAATCTTGAGAAATCTAGAAGTTGTTTTAAATTTACTGTAAATTTGTTTTAAATTTAACATAATTTTTGACATTTTTCAGAACTTCTAAATATCTGTGAAAATTAATTGAATTTTTTCTGCAATTTTCAAAAAATCCTGCACATTTTAGAAAATTTCTTTACAATTTGGATTTATAAATAACAATTGGACATTTATTATTTGTAGGCGAAATTAGAGTAATTTTAAGAGATATGTAAACGTTTTGAAAAGATTCAAACTTAATGTAAAACTTGGAATGATAGCCTAATATAAAACAAAATGTATATTTTCGCAGATTTTAAACAAAAAAATTAGATTCTTTTCAAAAATTTTGAAAAGCTTCAAAAGAATCAAAACATTTTCTTAAAATTCTTACGAAAATTAAAAATAATTTTTCTTTTTGAAAAATTATTTTAAAAGAATATTTAAAAAGTTTATCAAAGATTTAAGCAAAATTTGCAAAAAATATTCTAGAAGATTTAAAAAAAAAATTAATTCACTGTTAATTCCCGGGGTTTTCCGATCATTTCCCGGTCCAACGGCCACCCTGTTCTCAGTTCCCCTCACTTCTCCTACTTCCCACCCCTCATTTTCTCTCACTTGCCAACCTCTCATTTCCCCTTAGTTCTCCTAATTCTCTTCCCAACACTTCCCCACTCTCACTTCCCCAACCCACATTCCATCTCACTTCCCATACTTCTCCTCACGCCATTTCCTGGTCCAGCGGCCACCCTGTTCTCAGTTCCCCTCACTTCTCCTACTTCCCACCCCTCATTTCCTCTCACTTTC
>NC_046666.1:1492237-1508016 GCF_010883055.1 Belonocnema kinseyi | reverse complement strand
CCAACCTCTCATTTCCCCTTAGTTCCCCTAATTCTCTTCCCAACACTTCCCCGCCCTCACTTCCCCAAACCACATTCCATCTCACTTCTCATACTTCTCCTCACGCCATTTCCCGTTCCCTAATTTTCTTTCATTTTCCCTCCTTGGAAAAAAGTACAACAAACACTTAATCGTAACTATAAGGGTTTCTGTCCGGGGCTACGAAAACCTAAAAAATTAAAACTGAAAAATTCACATAATTATTGCAGAATGATATTGAGTGTAGTCTTTGTTTTCCATTACTGGACAAAATTTGTAAAATGTCAAGAGATGAAGAGCTTGGCTCTAAAGAAAAGAACCCTTTTTTTGTCTTATGCCGGTCTTTAGCCAAGTAGAGAAAAAACTGTCCCCCGTCTCCTGAGACTAAAAAGAAAAGCCGGCGAGTATCAAGAATTTTTATATTTTTACGCTTTGCCTCTTTCGAGGCCATTTTGTCCTTGAGATTCGCTTATAAAACTTACCGAAAACCTTGCCAAAGCTGCAGCAGGGCGAGTCAAGTGACATAAAGAGGCGAAAGATATGTACATAATATGAGAGAATTTATAGAGCACCCATTCAGTAGTAGAAAATTTTCTTACACTCTGCTTACGGTCGACTATTTTCCAGAATTTCGAACAAGAACTTTAAAATGAACTTTAAAATGGATTTTTCATTCTCCCTGAACATTAATATTCAAAAACCAGAATTTCAATCTTGCAACATCCTTGACATAGATTTTTTCATTAACGGAATAAAAAAAACTTCAAATTAAAATTTGCGATTTTTAAAAAGAAACTGTTTTATCATAAAATATGAGTTTAAAAAAAAATAGGTTAATTTTCAACAAAATAATCGAATTTGAAAAAAAATCTATAATTCCCAAGAGACACAGATAAGATTTAAAAAATGGTCGAATTTTCAACATAAAAAAAAAGGAATTTTCAATCCAAAGAGGACGAACTTCCTGTCCAAATAGACAAATGTTCAACAAAATAGTTACATTTTCGAAAAAAAAAAGAGATCAATTTTCTCTAAAATACTCATATTTTGTAACAAAATAACTAAACTTCCAACAAACTACTATCCACAAAGGTGAATTTTCAACAACAACAAAAGTTAATTCTCAACCAAACAGTTAATTTCCAAAAAAATGTGATTAAAAAAATTTCTAATTCATAGCTCCATCTAGTCTGAAAAGACGGTAAGAATTTTTATTATTCTCGTATGATAATACAGATTCCTTGATAAATGTTCAGTTAAAAAAAAGTTAATTTTTAACCAAATAATTAAATTTTCAACCAAAAATATTCATTTTATGTCAAGAGGGGGCAATTTTCATCAAAATAAACAAACTTTCAACCAAGAAAATTAATTTCCTAATGAGGACAACGATTTTTAACAAAATATATAAACTTTCAACCAAATACTTGAATTTTCTCCTAAATAATTTAAATTTTTAAGCAAAAATGGATTAGTTAAGTGTTAAGATAAAAAAACTAATTTTCAACCCCAAAATAAAAATAATTTTCAACAAAAGAAATTATTTTTTAACAAAGTTAAACTTTCAAATAAAATGTTTTAGTTTTCTATTATATTTTTAAAATTTTCTAAACAGAAATACGAGTTTTCTGCAAAACAGTTAAATTTTCGACCAGAAAATGTGAATTTTCAAAAACAAAAAAGATCATTTTTAACCGAACTGTTGAATCTTCAAAAACCAAACAGTTGCATTCATAATCAAATAGTTTTAAATTAAATCAAAAGAGAAAAATTTCCATTAAAAGTAGTTAAATTTTAATCCAAAGAAGACAACTAAAAAAATGGTAAAAGTTCTATTTTCAATAAAAGAAGTAATTAACCTTTTAATTAAAAGAGACAAACTTTCAAACAAAAAGACGAATTTTCTATAAAAAAAAAACAGTTGAATTTACAAAACGCAAATATTAATTTTCTACCAAAAAGAAGAAAACGGTTTAACTCTCAACCAACGAGATGAATTTAATATTCAAATTATGAATCTTTGAATTTAATTTTAAATCAGAAACAGTTGAAATTATCCAACGTGAACCAAATTCAACTTTTATCCAAGTAGCTAAATTTCCAATTAAGAATTTTTTTTTTCAATTAAAAACAAGTTTACAGTTGTTTTTTCATTGCCAAAATATTAATTTTATACAACAAAAAATACTTTTCTAACATTGTAGTTCAATTTTCCATCCAAAAAGACGAATTTTCAAGAGAATTTTCAATGAAAAAGAATGATTTTTTCACCAAATTGTTAATCCAACGAAAACCAATCACTAATAAGAATATTACATCAGGGTGGCTGCAAACTTCATTTTCAAAATTCCCTAACTTTTCCCTGACCAATTTATCATTTATATTTGACTATTAATATTCAAAGACTTCAATCTTGAACTTGTAACAAATTAAATTTAGAATATTTTATAAACAGAATGAAACAATTTACAATAAAAATTAAAAAATGTCGTATTTATCAACTGATCCCGTCCCATAAAATTCGCAGCGCTTTTCCCTGATTTTCAAGTTTTCGCTGACCTACGGCCACCCTTAATATTGCCATTACAAGGTTCCTAATTAGTTGCTTCTGCTAAATATAAACAAAATTAGGCTGCTGAAACAGAAAAACTAACTTTTAAAAAATGACCTACGTGCCGAGAGTTGAAAAAAATCTTTTAATTTTATTTCAGTTTAGCGACAGAATGGACTTGAATTTGGCGCGACATTTGAATAACGAGATTTTCTTTTCATGCTTTTGGGTACGGCCACGGAAACGGCCTGGCGCCATCTGTTACCTAAAAATGGTTACTATTTTTTGGTTACCCTGGCGGACCAAAGGAACCGAATGGAGCCTCTACAAAGTACCCGTAAAGACCCCATTGAGTCCCCATTCGGTTCCTTTTTAGAAAACTCGAAAAAAAAACAGCAAAATCAACTTTTAAATTGTTGAAATTCGGATTCTACGTTAAAATTGCCTATGGAAGGTCACGGACCAATCGCAATAATTTTTTTGGCAACGGTAAAAAATAAAATAAAATATAAGACGTATAACGCCTGTTGACTGCTACTTACAAGCGTCGCGTTTGAATTGTAGCAGTCAATAGGCGTTATACGTCTTATATTTTTTTAAATTTTTTACCGTTGCCAAAAAAATTATTGTGATTATTCCGTGACCTTATACAGGGAATTTTAACGTAGAATCCGAATTTCAAAAATTTTAAAATTGATTTTGCTGTTTTTTCGAGTTCTTTAGAAAGGAACCGAATGGGGGCCCAACGGGGTCTTTACGGGTACTTTGTAGAGGCTCCATTCGGTTCCCTTGGTCCGCCAGGGTAGAAAGTTTAATTATCCAATAATATTTATGGAGCATATTTTATTTTAATTTCAATTTCATTAAGTATATTTTTTTGAAAAAATATTGTTTAAACAAATTAAAGGTTGTTGATAATAAGTAATAATTGATTATTTTATCGAATTGTGAATAATTGGAAATAAATTTATTTCACTTAACGATAATTCAGTAATATTTTGGTAAAAAAATAATTTTGCAAAAAATTTTATTTGAATAAATGAAATTTGTTTAAACAATGAAACATTAATTAACCAATGGTGACCAATATTTTACTGTAGAAATAGTAATAATTTTGAGGAAAAAACGAAATTTCGAAAGAAAAATTGTCTAAATAAATTAAATTTGTTTAAATAATTATAAATTAATTAATCAATGTTGAATATATTCTTAATTTGCTCCATTTTAAACATAGGGATATTCTAATGTGCAAATTACACAATTTCGGATAAAAATACAATTGGTATTTTCATGTCCTAAGATGTCTGTGGCAAATTTTGATTTTTAAGTTCATAAAGTTAGAGTAAATGTTTACTGAAACCTTAAAAATCCATACCATCTACAATAGTTGCCATTATTTATTTGAATTTTTCACAGTGAGTGTCCTGTATCTCATTTATAAGTTATAAATATTTTTAACATAAAGAAAAATCTTAGGAAAACTATAATTATAATTATAAATCTCTCTGAAGCTTCTCTTTGCATTCACAGTAAACCCCAGGAATAAATTTTATCTTTCAAAAAGATAAAAACGTTGCATCACGTTTATCTAACGAAAGATAAAATTTATCTAAAAAAAAGATAAAGTTTATCTGACGTAAATGTTTTTTTTGACACAGGTTATGTGCAGACGGCTGCGTCAATTTTCACAGAAAAAATGTCCTTCATAAATTTCAAAATCCTCGCGGTATTCAATTTTAAATATTCTCACTTTATTTCATTAATTTTAAACCCAAAAATCACTCATCTATACTTACTGAATACACAGTCTGAACTTTGGTTAGTTTATACCAAATAGTCTTTGTTTACAATTTTTGAAGTCTACATCAGAGGCTGGGTCGACTCCCATGGGCGCGTTTGACCACTTAGCGACACTAGCGCAATCTACAAAGAAGTGGCAAACTAAAGCGTATCCATGTGTTCGTGCACGTAAATGTGTATATTATTTGAATGTTGCATGAATTAAAATTAGAGAAAATAAACGAATTACTTCAAAAGTACACAAATTTAAGACGAAAAATGTGTAAATACTGTTTCCCGTACCATTTTCGGAATAAATTTGTACAATTTTGCAATAATTCTCCAATAAATGAAGAATTACATAACACAGGAAATATAACCTTTTTTCAACATTTTATTTATTCGCATTATAATAGAGAAGTGAAATCAGTGACATCCTGGCACAGCACAAACATTTCAATTTACTTTAACTCTGTTTATTTTTCAATGTCCTGATTTTACTGATTTCATTTCATACGGCGAGACACAACTTCTTTAAACTTAGCAAAATTTGAAGTTTTTCGACGAAACCATAACCTCAACGAACACTAGAATGGCGGCGCCAAGATATTTTAAGAAAATATTACCCCCACTTATGCCCCTACAGTAGAGCCATCTACAAGGAGGGGGATAACTACAAAAGTATATGTGATGACACGAGCGCATGGGAGTCGAACCAGCCTGTCTGACATATAACCTATGTCGAAAAAATATTTTCGTCAGACAAACTTTATCTTTTTTTCAGATAAATTTTATCTTTCGTTAGATAAATGTGATGCAACGCTTTTATCTGTTTGAAAGATAAAATTTATTCCTGGGGTTTACTGTGTTATAATATATTTGTTGTTTAATAAACACCCTGACCAAATGAATTACTGCTAAACTTTTTCTCTTATTTAATGTTTCAGGATGAAAATCGATAGAATGACTTACAGCATAAAATCCTGTTCTAATTAAAATATTAAACATCAATCCGCTTGTTGAAATTCTACCGGCACTTTTTATAGTTATGTTAATAACCAACAAAGAAACTAGAACTGGTTTAGCTAGAATGAAAAGTAGCATTTTTTCACTAAATATTTTTGCAAGAAAGTTTCCTCTATTATTTAGTTTCGTTTTGAAAAATGTTTCATACGTTTTCAAAGCAATCATCTATTTATTTATTATATTTAAAAACAATGCACACGTGCTAACTTCTGTAAATGTCCAATTTCTATCCACTCGGAATTTCAGGCTTTGGCCGCCGCGGGCGCTGCCTGTCATATCCGGTTAATATTAAGGTCATGTCCGAACCGAATAGTAGTGACGAGTTATATTTACAAAACATAAATGTATAGTATAAGAATAATTGCGTCCTCGTTTTAGGGTTTTGTAGCCCCAAGCTGAAATGGTGGAGGGAAGAAGAAAATGGGGAAGAGGAGAGGAAGGGAATAAGATGGAGGGGTTATGTAGAAAGGGTTAAAAAAGAAGAATGGAAGGACATAATAGCTTACGAAATCCTTTCTTTTTTATATAAAAGTAGGCGATACTTTTATAAATTAAAAAAAAATATATATATATATACAATCGTTTGAAAATAGAATAAAATAATGTAGAATGGAGGTACTCACATATGATTGCCTGCACCTTGGCTTTGTCAAGGGCTGGCTTGACGGGACGTTCGGTAGCCGTTCCTGCACGACTCCAACGTTGTCCCGTGACGGAACACGTCGCTAGTTCCGTAGGACTAAATAATATGGCTGCTAAACCTCTCGTCAATTTCCGGTAATCACTCCACTTAACGGCTCTCAACTGCTCCTCACAGATTGCTATACCTTCTCCCAAGTGAACCTGAAAAACAAGTTTCCTCCTTCTTTATCAATTGGCCTTCACTTATTTTCTTTTATTATGGCTTCATTAGGGATTGAATATCATGGGATTGGATAGGATATGATAGGATCAGAGAATATAGGGTCTGATATGATCTAAGCGGAACAGAAAGTATAAGGTCGAAAGGAATCGAATTGGATAGGACATTATAGCATCAGATAGGATCGAATAGGTCAAGAGCATATAGTACAGGGTTGGATAAGATAAGATATGATAGTATAGAATCGGATAGGATAGTATAGTATCAAATAGTATTTAAATTTACCTTCCACTTTATGAAGTAGCATTCAATTGTTGCTCTTTTATTAGGATTTTATCAGGGATCGGATTTTGTGGTGTCGGACAGGATAGTATAGAATGTGCTAGGATCAGAAAGGATATGATCGAATAGGATTGAATTGGATAGGATCATATAAAGTACAGTGTCAGATAGAAGCGGATCAGATAGGAAAGAGTCATATAGGATAGTAGAGCATTAAACAGGATCGGATAGCATTTAATAGGATGGGATTAGATAGTATTGGGTTAAATAAGAGAGGATATGATAGTATAGGAAGGGACCACATAGTATATCATAAGAAATGTTTGGATAGGAACTGATAGGATCAAGTAAAACAGGGTCGGATAGTATCGGATCAATTCGAATCGGATAAGATAGAAATAGATAGGATATCATAGTATACAATCAGATAGGATCGACTAGAACATAATAGGATTAGATAGTATATGACTGAATAGTATAGCATCAGATATATTTGGATAGGATATTATAGGATCAGATAATAGAGGATCGGATAGGACAGTATAGAATCAGATAGTACCAGGATATAATAGTATCAGATAGTATATGGTCAGGTAGAAGCGGATTAGATAGGATAGAATCGAATAGGATAGTAGAACATTCGATACGATCGGATAGGATTTAATAGAACGGGATCAGATAGTGTTGGGTAGGATAGGAGAGGATATGATAGTATAGGACTTGATAGTATAGCAGCAGGTAGACTCAGATAGGATATTATAGGATCAGATAATAGAAGATCGGATGAGACAGTTTAAAATCAGATAGTATCGGATAGGATCCGATATTGTAGGATCGAATCGAGTCGGATATGGTAAAATCGGATAGGATACGATAGTATCAGATAGTGTGAGTTTTAATAGGATTGAATTTGATCGTATCAGACACTATAGGGTCAGATAGAATCGGATCAGATAGCAAAGAATCGAATAGGATAGTAAACCATTAGATAGGGTCGGATAGTAATGGGTTGGATAGAATAGGATATGATAGTATAGACTGGATAGTATAGCATCAGATAGACTTGGATAGGAAATTATAGGATCAGATAATAGAGGATCGGATAGGACAGTATAAAATCAGATAGTATCGGTTAGGATCCGATATTGCAGGGTCTAATCGAGTCGGATAAGATAGATTCGGATAGGATATGATAGAATCAGATAGGAAATGATAGCATCAGTTAGAATAGGATTTCATTTGATAGGATCAGATACTACAGGGTCAAAGAGAATCGAATCAAATAGGATATAATCGAATAGGATAGTAGAGCATTAGAAAGGGTCAGATAGAATTTGATAGGATGGGATCAGATAGTATTGGGTTGGATAGAATAGGATATGATAGTACAGGACTGGATAGTATAGCATCAGATAGACTCGGATAGGATATTATAGGATCATATAATAGAAGATCGGATAGGACAGTATAAAATCAGATATTATCGGATAGGCGCCGATATTTTATAGTCAAATCAAGTCGGATATGATAGTATAGGATCGGACCGCATAGTATATTTCAGATAGGATCGGATAGGACCTAATAGTACCAGGTAGTATAGGATCGAATATTATCGCATCGGTTCGAATCGAATAGAATAGAATCAAATAGAATATGATAGTATGCCATCAGATAGGATCGGACAGAATATTACAGGATCAGATAATAGAAGATCGGATAGGTCAGTATAGAATAAGAAAGTATTAGATAGGATCCGAAATTATAAGATCAGATCAGATAGGACCGAATCGAATCGGATATGGTAGAATCAGATAGGATGCGATAATATAAGATCAAAAAGGGTTAAGTTGGATAGGATCAGATACTATAGGGTCAGATAGAATCGGATCAAATAAGACAGAATCGAATAGGATATAATCGAATAGGATAGTAGAGCATTAGATAGGGTCGGATAAAATTTGATAAAATGGGATCAAATAGTATTGGGTTGGATAGGATAGCATATGATAGTATAGCATCGAACCGCATAGTATATAATAAGATAGGATCGAATAGTATCGAACCGGATCGAATCGGATATGATAGAATCAGACAAGGTATTCTAGTATAACATCATATTGTATTAGTTACAACGTAATACGATCAGATGGTATAGAACTGAATAGTATAGCATCATATGGAATCAGATAGGATATAATGGTATAAGATAATATAGGATCGGATAAGACATTATAACATCAAATGGTATAGGATAGAATCCGTTATTATAGGATCGTATTACATAAGATCAAATCGAATCGGATAGGATATAATAGTATCAGATAGTATAAGATCGAATAGGAGCAAATAGAATAGGGTCAGATGCAAGCGGATCAGATAGCATAGTAGAGCATTAGACAAGGATCTGCTAAGATTTGATAGGATGGGATCAGATAGTATTGGATTGAAAAGGATAGGCTATTATAGTATAGGATCGGACTGCACAGTATATCATAATATAGGATCGGATAGGACCTGATAGGATCAGGTATTACAGGATCGGATAGTATCGGATCGGTTCCAATCGGATACGATAGAATAAGACAAGAAATGATAGTACAATATCAGATAGGATATGATAGGATGAGATGAGATAGTATAGGATCGAATAGGACTGTATAGAATCAAATAGTATCAGATAGAATCCGATATTTAAGGGTCAGATCAGATAGGATCAAATCGAATCGGCTATGATAGAGTGCGACAGAATAATATAACATTTGGTAAAATCGAATAGGATATGATAGTATAAAATATTACATGGTAGGATTAGATAGTATATGATGAAATAGGATGGCATCAGATAAGATACAGTAGAATCAGACCGTATACGATAGGATCCAATAACATAGGATAGGTTAGAATGGTACATGATAAAATCGGATATTATATGATAGGATCACGTAATATTGTATATCATCCGACAGGATCAGATAATATCAGCTAGAATCGGGTAGTATAGGATCAAATCAAATAGGGTCGGATGGCATTCGAAAGAATCAGATGGTATATGACAGGATCATATAGTATATGATGGAATCAGAAAGTTATATTATATCATTAGACAAGATCGGATGGGATTAGCTAGAATCGGATAGAATAGTATAGCATCAGATAGGGTGGTACAATATCATATAGGATTGGATGGAATAGCATCAGAGCGGATCAAATAAGAGGGTAAGGGGAAGTAAGGTACAGGGATGAGTGGGCAGGCAAGTAGGAGAAGAGAAGAGTTAGAAAGGGGAAAAGGAAAGTTATAATTAGGGGCAACGTGAGTATACGAGGAGGACTGATGGTAAGGGGAAGTAGGAGAGAAAGTATTGGGAAGTAAGGGAGAGGTTGGGAGAGTAGAATGATAGAAAGGTTAGAGTGAGAGGAAACTAGGGGACGGGTGAATAAAGATAGGAGAGATAGGGTACTGGGGTAAGTGGGTAGGCCAGTAGGAGAAGATAGGAGTTGTAAAGGGGAAGAGGTAATTAGAGGTAGTAATAAGTAATTTAGTAATTTAGTAAGTTAGTAATTAAAATTAGTAATTAGAGGGAATTAGAGGTAATGTGAGTATAAGAGGAGGACTGATGCTAAGGGGAAGTATGAGAGAAAGGTTTGGGAAGTAAAGGAGAGGTTGGGAGAGTAGAATGATAGAAAGGGTAGAGTGAAAGGAAACTAGGGGAGGATTGAATAAAGATAGGAGAGGTAGGGAGGCTTAGGTAGGAGAGGGTTTTGGGGAGTGAAAGGTGGGAAAGTGTGCAAGAGTAGAAGAAGAGAAATGGGTGAAGGATGAGTAGGGAAGGGAGAAGTAGAGGTGATTAGAGGGATGATAAGATAGGAGAGGTGGGGGATTGATAGTGCTACGAATTTCGAGAAATTCTTCAATTCTCTTGAAAACTTCTAACGTCATATTTCCTGTTTGAAAAGCCAGAAATATCTCTACCAGTGCTTATTCGACGTGGAATTTCATTATCTTTCTACCCATTTAAAGAAAAAAAAACTAATTTGAATTTTTGATTGATTTATAGTGTTTCAAAGTCATGAGCGACTTTTCGTGCGCATTAAAATTCTTGGCTGAAGCAGCTTCAATCAGCCTCCCTAACCTGTATTTAATTATTATTTATTCCTCTCAAGTTTGACGTTGGGTTTTCCCTCAGCTTGAAAGCTAACGATGTATGAAAATAAGGCAGCTTATCTCTCGGAATTCTGAGGTATAAAGGAAAGGACGAAGCCTTTTTCGCAAGTCTTGTCTACGTAAACCTGTCCTGAATAAGTTAGGAGCTTGTCGTTATCTTATTCGGTAAGTCACAGGGTTATTAATTACTCCGCCTAATGACCGATTACCCTATCCGCGCCTCGGGCGATTACCCAAACTAACCCTTAATATATCCCGCTTTTGCTCGTCACTCTTAAGAAAACAGAAAGAAAAAAAGTTTTTCATTGAGGAACTCAGTCTTGTTTTAAACCAAAAAATAGGTTACACTATCCTTTTAAGACGAAAAGTGAGCTTTAATTGAGCTTTCCCATCTAAAAAAAAGTGGTTTAACTATATTTTCTGAAAATCTTGCAATCATTGTTGTTGAGAACCTGATGGCCCTTGATTATGCTTGAGGTTTTTCTATATCTTAAATTTTTTTATTTTAAAGTAACAACCTTTAAAATTATCTTATAAATTATTTAATATATTGTACATATTTTATGTTAGTGCTTTTTGTAGAAAATGATGTGTCTTTTCCCAGAATTGCAATATAAAATCATAAAGTTTCGAAGATTACTTAAAATTTCTAATAATTTTGGTTGTGTTTGTTTTTCACTGGCAATTAGTATTTTTAAACAAGAATCATCATTAAGATTCTTAATAGGTCTTTGCATTTCTCCAAATTTTTCCGTGGGACTTCTAAAATTAAAGATGAAATCATCGACAACTGTAATTTAGAGATTGTGAATTCTCTTTTGTTAAACCTCCTTTAGCTTTAACAAACACATTCTCATCACATGACTTGTGAGAAAAAATGTTAAAGAAAAATTTAAAATCTAATTTAAAAACAGTTTTTTTATTCATCGCTTTATTGTAACCTGTGTCTTTTAAAAAAAATGTAATTTCTTTATTCACAATGTCCTTTTTCAATAATAAAATAAAAACTGCACATGCTATACAAAAATGATTAATACAAAATCTGCAACTTTCTTCCAGTTTTTTATATACAAAGCTAGTCGTGGATGTTTATTCCTATTATTATAGATAATATATGTTATGAAATAAAAAAATGTTGTATTAATTAATTAAACTTCAACAAAAAGCAGCATTTTTAAAAAGAGGATTTTTGAATTTAAGAGGACAAATTTTCTGTCCAAATAAATGAATATTTAACCCAGCAGTTAATTTTTTAACAAAATACATGAATTTTCAAAGAAATATTTGAATTGTAATGTCAAACGGTAAATTTTTTAATAAAAAATGGAAAGTTATATTTGCAGTAACAAAAATAATTTTTTAAAAATTAATTTACAACGAAACAGTTACATTTTTAAACTACAGAAATTTTCAACAAAGTAATTGAATTTTTAAATAAGGAGATGAATCATCAATAAAAAAAATCAATTTTCAATCACGTAAAACTTTTACCCAAGTAGTTGAATTTTCAATTACAAAGGATCGATTTTCAACCAGAAACTGAATGGCTCCTTTTTTCAAGGAATCTATATTATCATCAGAGAATAACAGAAATTTTCAACCAAACTAAAATGATAAATCTTTAACTGGAATTATAAAAGAAATTATATTTTAACAACAAAAAAGTAATTTCCAACCAAAGAGAATAATTTTCTACTAAATTTATTTATTTAAATATATTGAAAATACCCTAAGATATTTTAAATGTTTTAAAAACTTTTGAAATTTCATGACATTTTTTTTAAATCTCTTAAAAATTACTTGGAATTTTTTTAAATACCGTAAAACTTTTCCAAACCTTTGAAATCATTTTAAATTATTGACCTAGGTTAAAAATACCATAAGATATTTAAAGTAATTTAAAATCCTTTGAAATCTTTTCAAATTTTTAAAAGCTCTTAAAAATCTCTTTTAATATTTTTTAAAAAATCCTTAAAATCTTGAAAATTCTTTGAAATCCCTTCAGATTATTCAGATAAATTGAAAGTACCCTAAGATACTTCAAACCCTTTAAAACCTTTTGAAAGCCCTTAATATTATTTTAAAGTTGTTAAAAATTACTTGGAATTTTTAAAATACCCTCAAATCGGTCAAATTCTTTGGAATTCCTTCCAGTTATTAAAATCTATTGAAATCCCTTTAAATTATTGAAATCAATTGAAAATTCTTCGGAATATTTCAAAATATCCTACAATAATAATTCCAATCCTTTAGAATCTTTTTTAATCCCTTGATATTTTTAGGTTGTTCAAAATAACATGGAATTTTTTTAAATACTCTAAAATCTTTCAAATTCTTTCAAATCTATTGAAAATTTGTCAATTTTTGTGAATGGATTCTTTAAAATCCATTAAAATATTATAAAATCCTGTGAAACTAAATTTAGGGCTTTAAAATTTTTTTAAATTATTTATAAGATGAGCAACTGAATTAATTTTAAAAATTGAAATACAAAACTTCTTTGAAAAGTGTCGTTCAGCAAGAAAGAAAATTGATAGACGGTTATAGAATTAATCAGGGTCTTAATTGAGGTTTAGCAAAAACAGGACTTGTTTTTTTTCTGTAAAGGTACTTAAGGAAGAAGAAAAAAAAAATTTCTTGTCGAACATGGTTCACTTCCAACCAAAGCTCTGTTAACAAGTTGAACAGGAAGATGAAATTTCCCTGGAGCATGTTATTGATTACTGTCGAACTGAACTCTGTTCCCGTTAGAAAGGTAGATATAGCATAGACGGAAAAAAGCTGAGTTCGCTAATTTCGGAATTTCATTATTAGGGCTGTAAGAAGTTCGAGTCCTGTTGACTTTAAAGAGATTCTTCACTAAATTTCAAACTTTTTTTTGTTCATTTCTTCATAATGATATTGCCGGGCCTCAGACTCACTTCGGTGATCAAAAATTGTTTAAATAATGTCACCATTTTTTTTTAATAATGTTACAATAGTGTCATAAAATATGTCAAGCATTAGGCTTATGTGTAGCCCGAATAAAAAAATGTAGTCTCTAAACAAAATTCCCAGTGCCTATCCTAATATTTTTAATTTATTCAAATTAAACTTTAGTCTAAAAATTATACAAATTTCTGTTTAAAATTCAACAATTTCGGTTAAAGTCATATTTCTTGGATGAAAATTCAATTCTTTTACTGAAAATATGCCCTTTGGAGTTTTCAGCAACTGGCTTGGCATGAGCACGTCTAGCCTCGTAGATCCGAGTGCGAGTGCCTTCGAGACACGACAATTATCGCATCTGTTTACATTATCGATGAAAAGATTTATATGGACAGGTTACTGCGATCGTAGAAAATTCGACTGGAGATAATTTTTCTTTTTGAATAATTTATTTATTCCTAAACAAAATTCAATTACTTTTATCCTGTGCTCTTTTTTAAAATTTTTTCAGTATCTAGATAGCTTTCCAACCAATTTTTAAAAAGTTTACAATTTCAAGAAGTTTTTTTTTACTATAATTATAAATCATGGAAAATTATTATTTAGTAATTCATTTGATTTTTATTTTAGTTGCATTTTCGTGAACTATGACTTCTTTAAACTATTTCTGAAATCTTAAGCAATCTTAAGCAATTTGTAACTTACGATACTTTACAAATGTATAATAATTATTAATCAATTAAACAATTTGTATAAACATATTCAGAGTTTAGCTATTTTCAGAGGTATGGACTTTGCACGTTTACAATAATTATTAATTTTTTAAACGATTTTCATAAACATATGTAGTTTGGTTTTTTTCAAAGGAATAGACATGATTTGTTTACAAAAACAACAAAGAATGTGTTTTTAATCAATTTTTCAAGCAATAATTTTCAAATTTACAATGATTAATTTTTTTAACAATTTTCGTAAATAAATTCATAGTTTGGCTGTTTTTAGCTTATATAAAAACATACTTTTTTTGAAAAATCGCTTTTTTAAATTAAAGTTAAAAATTAAACATTGATCAAATCAAAGCAAATTTGGTCTAGCATGAAATCCATTGTACAAATTATTTATTTAAAAATTTATATAATTTGTTGAAAATTCGTATTTTTGATATTAAACTAATCATGTTAGTTGAAATTTTTAATATTTGATCAAAAATGTGTATTTTTTGTTTACAATTAAACTTTTTTTATATAGAAAATTAATCTTCTGTGTTAAAATTTCCTGTTTTTAGTTGAAAATTCAAATATTTTCTTAAAAATTGGTCTTTTTTGGAAGAAAATGAAGTTTTTAAAATTAAAATTTGCAACTGTCTGATAAAAAATTAATCTCTTTCAATTCGGGATTCAATTATTTTATTGAAAATTTGTCTTTGTTGGTTAAATCCAACGATTTATTTAAAATAAAATTATTTTTTGTCTTGAAATATCAACTACTACGTTTTTAGTTTAAACTTTATCTTTTTAAATTAAAAAATTCAACTCCTTGGTTAAAATTTGAACAACTTTCTTAAGTTTTTTTCTGGTTAAAATTTTATTTTTATTTTTAATTAAAAACTAATTCCTTCAACTGCAATTTAACTATTTTGTTGAAAATTCAACTGATTGGTTGAAAATTAGTTTTTTTGTTTTGTTTGAACATACATATTTTTGAGTTTAAAATTCACGTGTATTGTAGAAACGTCTTTTTTTGGCATGGAATTTCAACAATTTGGTAGAAAATAGTAAATGCACTCATTTCTTTATAATTTTTTTTACATAAACATCAAAATATGACAGCAAAAAGTTTTTGGCAAGATATTTATACTCGATTCCGAAAAAAAATTGAACCTGTTCATGAAAAAATGATCGGAATGTGCATTTGTTCCCAAAAATTGTTAAAATAATTGCTAAACAGCATTTATTATTAACTAATTGTAATCACACTCTGAAGTTTATCATATTGCACACCAGCCCTATGGATTTGAATATAAGGGTATGGGTAGGCAGTTGGTAGAGGAGAGAAGAGGAGAGTAAAGGATGGGAGGGATGAGGAGAATGGAGAGATGGAAAGGGTATATGGGATGGGGTAAGAAGGAAGAGGATCAGAAGGAGTGGGGTGGAGGAAGAGGAGAAGGGGGG
>NC_046666.1:1465316-1492137 GCF_010883055.1 Belonocnema kinseyi | reverse complement strand
AGGGAGAGAGAGAGAGAGAGAGAGTATAAGTTGGGTGTTAAAGAGAAGGGAGATGGACGAAAGTAGGGTTAAGACGAATGGAGGTTAGAAGGTAACAGTAAGGACTGTGGAAAGAAGATAGTGGGAGTGATGAGGAGAATGAAGAGATGAAGAGGATATATGAGGTGGGGTGGTCAGCGAGATGATAAGGGGTGTGGTGAAGGGAGAGAATAAGGGTGAGGAGAATGATGGTATGGAGAAGGTATATGGGGTGAGGTGAGGAGGGAGAGGATAAGAAGGGGTGAGGAGAGTGGAGAGTGGTGTTAAGGGAGGATGTGGGTGAAAGATGAAGAGTGGAAAAGAATTCGGTAGAGGTGGAGAGCTAGGTACAAATGTTGAGGATAAGAAAATATAAAGGAAGGGGTAAAGGAGGAGGCGAGTGATTTAAACGGCTTCATTAAGAACTTAATAGGAAGTTACGAAATTCCTTTTTCAGGCCGATATTCCCTAATATCTTTGACAAATTGTTCAGGAAATAAAAAGTAATACTCACCACACCGTCTGAAGAGGTTTCTTCGAATCCACGAAAAGCAGGCATGGAGGGCGGCGTTGTCCTCATATCAAGAGGCAACCAATCACCTCGAGATGGTGAATTTCCATGAATAGACGTCATGTGCCTTCCACCTCTTGTTCCAAGTCGCGGCCTGCCACGACGAACTCTTTTTGCTGGAAATAAAAAAAAGTTTTTGATAGATAAGATCAATTTTTTATTTTGATATGGTGCCTATACAAATACAATAATTTATCAATACTCAAATAAGAATCTTTCGAGTTTTAGTCTTCAGCTAATCAAACTGTCGAACAAAACTATTTTTAGCAACTAAATGAATTCACAAACTTACAAAACAGGAAAGCGGCGGCTAATGTGGAGCACCAAAATCTATCGCTTAATTTAAAGAATAGTACAAGTGAATTTGTAGCAGCAAACAAAAGTTTCATCAAATAGATTTTAGCATTTTAGCATTTAGGAATGCTTTAGTTTCTTTAAATTCTAGTCAGCCACATTAGGAATCGTTTCCTCGAGTAATAATACACTGGAGACCCGCTTCACCGGATCCCGACATGTCACAGAAGGTGGTCCAAGGAGACGAGAGAGGCGTTTACAAGGTTAGCGAAGTTGCGTAATCTACGGTTCGGCACTATAAGAAGCCACAATCAAGAAAGAGAAAAAGAACGATTTAGAAAGTCCCGATTTACCGTGAAGGCCATTATGAGTACCCCCAAACGCCCGTTAAAGCGGGACTCCAGTGTATTTGTTTTTGATTTAATTTTAAATCATTTTAGATGTAAAGAGATTGAAAATAAGATAAACAGATTATAAATATTAAATGATCATGAATCAGGTCAGTTATGTGTATGAGAGTGTAGGATTAGAGAAATTATTACCTTTTAATGATGAGAGATGGTGATAAATGAACCAAGCGACCTAAATGCTCAAATATAGATGTAAACTCTTATTGATTACATTTGATCTACATATGCACAACTAAACAAAGCATTACTCCACCTAAAATAGAATACAGTGTAGGGTCAACAAAGACCATTATTCAAACCTCAACAGAGAATTTAACAGCTGCCATTTACTTCCCAAAATACCCTAAGCCTACCACAAAACCTTCGGTCCATAATTTGATCTCGAAAGAGAAAATAAAATCTTCTATTTCAAATTTCGCGTCACAGTTAAATAAAAATTAAAGGTTATGATTAAGCGTGCCAACTGCTTCCCTTAACTTCCTCTACCTTTTCTCATTCTTCTTTAATTCCCTTCCCGCAATTTTCCCTCCTTTTTCATTCTCGCAATTTTCTTTCCCTACAACCCACTTCGCATCACTTCTACTTCCCATCCCGTCACTACTCCTCACTCCCCCGATTCCCATCACTGACCCTAGTTCCTCTCCCCTTATTTCCCCTCAATTCCCCTCTCCAGGCTTGTCCCTACTTCGCCACCCTTCATTTCCAAACCCTTCTCATACACCGCAAATTCTCCCTTCCCGTAATTACCCTCCCTCATTCCCCTACTTACCCCGCAATGCATTACCCCTACTTCCTCTCGCCATGGATGAATAAAATAAATTTTTTTTGTATTTTCAAGCCTGGAAATATTTTCTATCTCGATCTTCTTGTGTGCACGTAATTAGATACAGAAAATGCATTTTGAACAGGATTATTTATTTTAACCTCCGAAGTAATATTTTACCCGTTTATAATGCCACATAACATTTTTAATTATTATAAAAAAATATTTTTTTAAACTTTATTAAATAAGCATTTTTGGATATCGAAATTTTAATGTTGTAGAATCGTTTACGTTACCTTTAGAAATAATATTTTTAGGAGATATATTGAGTCTCAACAATTTTTTTCATTTTTTTCATTGTCATGGACAATTTTAATACCGAAATTTATTAAGTAGGCGCTGTTCGCATTTTTGAAATCAGATTCGTTTACTTTTTCGTTTTTTTCATTTTCTTCGTAAGTTTTGAGTCAAAATTATTAAATTTTAATAACATTAGGAAAGTGTGGACGTGAGGGCGAAATAAGGGAGGGAAAGTGGGGGAATTAAGTGTAAGTAAAGGGAAGTAGGAGCAATTATTAGGAATGAGGGTTTGTATGGGAGGAGAAATGAGAGCTGGGGAAAAGAAGATTAAACTAAAGAAGCAAGGACAGGAAGAAGTAGAGGAAAAAAGTTGGGGAAAGGGGTGTGCGAAGATTGAAGTGAGGGATGGGGAAGTAGGGGAATGTAGAGGGAGTAGAGGAGAAAAAGCATAAGACAGGGAGTTTTGAACGAGTCAATTAACGTCTTAATAGGCTACAAGGTTATGTAGGGTCTGGCAATTTTTGAATCCCAATTTCCAATTTCGCCACACTGTACAACTGCCTTGTGAAAGGCAATAAAAATGCTTAGGGTTTCCTTCCGTCTATCGTACTTTTTCCAACAAGGACAACTGAGGGAAACTCCTACCTCAGAAACTACAAGGGGAGAGGAAGTAGGAAAATGAGGGGACGGAAAGTATAGAGATTAAGGGGAAATTAAGAGAGAAGTTGGGAAAGTGGGGGGAATAATGGTAGGGGAAGGAGTAGTGATTGGTAATGAGGGAGGGGTGTAAGTAGAGAAGATGCAGGGAAAGTGAGGAGAAAGAGAAGTAGATGAGAACGAAATTGATGTAGGAAGAGGAAGCGAAGGTTGAAGAGTGGAAAGGAAAAATAGGGAGTAGAGAAGAAGTAGGGATGGGAAAGTATGGAAGAGGGAGGTTTAAACGACTTAATTACGATTTAATTGGTTACAAAACAGTTTTTATATTTGTGACAGGCCTTTTTTAACTTTTTTTTTTTAAATTATAACAATAACTTTTGATCAGAAGTGTACTTATATCAATAGTGTATCTTCGAGGGTGAAATTAGCTGGAGTCCTTTAATTGTAATTGGAAAAGTTGGAAGTGTTTGGATTTGACAAGTCTGGCATTGGAATAAGTTTTTTCTTGAAAAGTTCAAATGTATTTGCCGAATCCAAGTTTCCAGAAAGACCAAAAGCAATTTTGCCGATTCCTATTTAAACTTTGCATTTCGGTCAACGAGTTGTGCTTATGGCCGAAGCACCCTGAAGTGCCATTCAATCTGAATCGATGCGCATGCAGGTACCGCGTTTCTTACTCTCTTGCAAAGCATTTCTCAACAATGACTTCAAGACAAATTTCGACTGTCCATCTGATCAAATCGAAAATAGTCTAAATAGTATCAACCGTTTTTAAACATATTGACAACATAGTGTCATAAAATTTTTCAAGTATTAAAAATAAACTTCAGTGTTTCCTTAAAATTTTATTTATTATTATTTGGTTTGTAAATTATAAAATTTTCTATTTATTTATGGCAGACTTCAGTCTTTCCACTTTTTCCATATTTCCACGTAAATTTCAAATCAATTATAAAACTCAATAAAAATATCCAACTACATATTTTCAAAATTCATTCTTTTCGGTTGAAATGTCTACTACTAAATTTTTGGTTAATAATTTATCTCTTTTGTTTCAAAATTTAATTATTTAGTTCAGACTTAAATTATTTTGTTGAAAATTTAACAATTTAAAAAAATCACACTTTATATTGGAAAACTATCCGGTGTAAAAAATGTATATTTTCGTAGAAAATTCATTTTTTTAAGTTGAAAATTCCACTCCTTGATTTTAAGTTGAATTACGTACTTTCCTAAACGTTATTTTTTGGGGTTGAAGATGCATAATTTTGGTTTAAAATTCATTTGTTAGAAAGTAATTTAACTAACTAAAAATTAAACCATTTTTTGTTTGAAAATTCAAATGATTTTTAATTCAGCAAAATAGTTGAATTTTCAACAAAATTTTTAACATATTAACCAAATAGTTCAATTTTAACCCTCAAAGGGCACACTTCGATAAAATTACATAAAGAGCATACTGGGTGTTAGGTACCCAAGGATATTCAAACGTGTGCTGTGCCGACGGTATTGGATAGTTTTTTACAACAAAATCAATTAATAATGTTTAATCTATCTAGTTTAAGGAGAAAAAGGTTTGATAACAGTTTTTGAAATTTCAAGTAGTTAAAAAAATCATTTTTGGAAAAAAAAAATTTTTTATGACTTCTTTCACTCTAAAATTCATAACTTTTTCAGTTTTTGATATTTTTACTTAAAATTTTACCTGAATACTTCCGAGATACGGCGCTTCAAAGATAAAATTTGTCTTATAGTGTTCGTTCCAAAAAAGGTATTTTTTCTGAAAAATAAAAGCTTCAATTCAATGGAAAATCAAACTCCGTACTTTGCGTGATTATACTATTTTATTGATCTTAAAATGCGTATAAAAATTATAATAATCAAAATTATGTGAAAATGACATAGAAAAATAAGTTTTCATGTAATTTATTAATCTAATGCCATATGTTCCATTTTCTTGAATTTGGTACGTTTTGTTAAAGCGCAAATAAGTCACTGGGTATTTTACACCCAGTGTGCCCTTTAAGGGTTAAAACTGAAAAGATAAATTCATGCCAACAAAAAACAGTGGATATTTCAAACAAACAAAACAAAAAAAAGAATTTTCAAGAAAATAATTAAATTTTTAACATAATAAATAAATTTCTACCCAAATAGTAGGATTTTTAACCTGCAAAGATATATTTTTAAAAAATGGTTGATATTTTTAAAAAGCAAGAAATTAATGGTTAGCAAAATAGATAAATTTTCAATCAGAGTTAAATTTTCAACGAAATAATTTAATTTTCAACAAAATAGTTGAAATTTCACCCACATAGTTGAATTTTTAGCCACAGATAAATTTCCCACTAAAATGATAAATTTTGTACAAAAAGCTAAATGTGTAACAAATACAAATCAATGTTCAACTAAAAAATGGAAACGTTACATTTTCAGTTAATAGGAACAGTCAAAAAAATTATTATTCTTCAACTAGAATAGTTACATTTACAGTTACATTTTTATATAAAAAATATATTAAATTTCTATTGAAATAGATGAATTTTTAAGGAAAAAATACGAATATTCAACCAACTATATCAATTTAAAATAAAAAAGTTACATTTGTATCCATAAATTAAAAATTTTAATTTCAATTAAAGAAATTAACATTAAAAAAAAAGAATTTTCAACAAAACAAGTCAAATCTTTAACCAAAGAGATGAATTTTCAACTGAAATTATGAATATTCCAACCAAAATTATTTATTTTTAACAAATAGAAACCAACTATCAACTCAAAATAAGAACGTAACACTTTAAGTTAAAAAATTAATTTTAAACAAACAAAAAAAGCCTAATTAAAAAAAAATCTATGAATTTTCAATAAAAATTATCAATCTTTAACTGGGATAATTAAACTTTCAATTCAAATAATTATTTTTCCGCAAATAATGTAAAAGCAGTTACTTCACACAAAAAAATTCGAGTTTGAAACAGAAAACAGATGAAATTTCTACAAAGAAAGATGCATTTTTAAGCAAAAAATACGAATTTTCAACAAGACAGATTTATATTACATTTTCAAAACCAAAAATACAAATTGAAAATAAAGTTAATTTTCTGCCCAAATAGTTAAATTTTTAACGCAAATAGACGAATTTTCAACTAAGAGGATGAATTTGCAATAAAGTTGTTGCTTTTTAACCAATATTTTATTTTACCTGGTTATTAATATTCAAGATATTAATCTAAATTTGGTAACGTGTTGAATATAGAATCTTTTATAAGCGGAATAAAACAAATCTCAAATTAAAATTTAAATATAATAAAATTCAACTAAATTAAATTTAAATAATAAATGTAAGATTTTTTCAAAATCCCTAACTCTTCCCTGATTTCCAGGTTTTTCCTTAGGTACATCCAGGCAACATTTAATATAAATATTATTTTATTTTTACCAAAGAAATTGTTTCAGTTGATAATAGAATTTTCGAATGATCGATTTTTCTCGGTTTTAATTACAAGGGTGTCAATCAAGGAAAGTTCAGCCTCGTTATTTATCGTTTTGAATTAGAGACTTCAAATGGGAATAGCAGAGGTCTAATTTAAAAATCAATAATCTTTTGTTCAATCAAGTTCAGAATTTCAAATTGTAGGTTGAGAATAATAATTGAAAAGCAGTTTTGATTTTACTTGTAAGAATTTCTATAGAAAGATAATTATAAATCTAGAAAATAAGAAGAATAACAAGAAGCGAAAGATTTAAGAAACAGGTATTACTTTTTATTTTTCAAAATTGTGTGTATTTATATAGAACCGAAACTTATTCAATAATACCTAATTAAATATATTATTGCAGCTTCCTTTAAATAAATAAAATTAAATCTAAGTTTTGTAAATGCAATTATAATCGCCTTATTAACATCGAAGGACGATTCATCTATAAGAAAAAATTCCTGTAATCTTTTCTCGGTCCTAAATTTTATTTAGAAACGACGAAGTACACAATTTCAATTTTCAACGCATCTAAAAATAGAAATAAGGACGATCGAAAAATCAGCTTCTCAATATAGAAAAAGAATGTCAAAATGCAATCAGATTCAGTCTTTAAAAAACTTAAGCATGTAGGACTGACATAGAAATATATTTATATTACAACTATATTTGTACGTGATACACTGGCCAAGCAATAATAACGCATTCTGATTTTTTTTTTTAATTTTTATACCCTCACCCCTAAATTTTTTGAAAAAAAAACTTTTTATTTGCTTTGAAAAAATTTATATTTAGAGGTCCAGTAAACCCTCATACGATTTAAAACGTATTTCCTGTAAGCTATAAAGTTTGAGAGGTCCCCAAAAACCCACCATAAGTGAAAAATTGGGTCGAAATACAAAGTGAAAAAAGTTAAAAATTTCAGAATCAACCGCAAATTTCTATCATTATTTTAGAAAAGATGATAAATTTTTTAAACAAATACTTTTTTAACTTACATTATTATTATCTCACTCCAACTAAAAGGTTGACAATAGGTTGAAAATTAAAGAAAAATCGCACTTTCCTAGCATTAATCTAAAAGTAGATAGTCATTAACAATAATAATTTATTTAAACAAGTGTTCTTGTTAAATGTGAATTATTACATCGCTCTCAGAGGAAAATTGAAAAGGGTTAGAAATTTCAGAACAAAATCGCAAGTTTCTAGAATTACTCTGATAGATGATAGACATAAGCGATAAAAAAGCGTTTTGAACAATTGTTATTAACTTTAATTAAATATTTCCTAGCTCTAAATGAAAAGTTGAACATTTCAGAAATAATGTAACTTTCTCCCTCTATTTGAGATAAAATTGCAATAAATAATATTAAATTATTTTTAAAATAATTTTAGTTATCTTTGATTAAGTATCCCTATACTCTAAGTTACTTTTAAAAAAGTTGGAAATTTTGGAAAAAAACATCAATTTTGTACCATTACTCTAGGAGAAGATAGTCAAAAACAAATTTTCACTGATGGATTTTTTGGGACTTTAACAGTCTTATGGGGGTGAAATCCACAAAATCATTTTCGATTTTCATTCTATGGCTAATTTTGAAAATAAGTTTTGAGGGACAACTCGATATGCCTAAGTTGAACTTTAAAGGGTATGAGGAGCACAAAAAATTTCAATTTCACCTGAACAAAAAAAAGGGGTATTCTTTTTTGTTTCAAAAAGTTTTGGGAGTGAGCATGCAAAGTAAAAAAAAAAATGGACCACCCTACTCTAGACACATTATAAACATCTTTAGCGATAGTTAAAGATGGTTGTCCTTTTACGCATTTTCTGACAGAATTTATTCTATACATGTAAATCATGTGATAAAAAAATGGACTATCTGAAACAAGTCTCGATTTTTATTCAAGAAAGCATTTGATTCGAGAAATTAGGATTTAAATTTGCCGCCAGGTACTAGTACCTAGGTGGCGCTAGCTACACGAGTAAAATTTTCGCGAAAATTCGAATTCGGTAAATTAAAAATTCCTATTTTTATACAAATTAATAATAGATTTTTATAATTTACTCATAAAATAAATAAAAAGTGTAATTTATGCAGTTTGAAAAGAAAAATAATTAATATTTTAGGTACTGGTCAACCTATCCTATGTATTTCTAAATTTTTCAAATATAACAAAATTGTCTACTGAAAGAACGTTTAAATAAGTTCTCAACATTTTTATAACTGGATGGACTAGACCTTTACTTGGTTTTATGAATAAACTATAAACTTTCATTGTTAATTTCTGTGAAAAACAATTGTTAATTTATCCAATTTGAATTTTCGCGGTTCTTTGACAGCAGACGCCTCCTGGAAGCTGGAACCTGGCGGGAAATTCAAACCTCAAGATAGTTTTTTCTATCTTAAGTAACTCGAGCATTAGTTTGTTTAAACGCAAAATCTAAACTGGTGAACGTTATAACTTGTGTACCATAAATGACTCTATTTTACTTAAAAACTATACTTGCTTCAGTAATCAGGACAAAGCTCTTGAAAATTCCTTCGAATTTTTTTAAATACCATAAAATCTTTCAAATCTTTCAAATCTTTCGAAATTCCTTAAAAAGTAATGAAACTTGATTTAAAAAACTTTAGAATTTTTTTTAAATAGCCTAAAATATTTCAAAATAGAAACTTTGACATTTTTAAATAACGCAAACTCTTCGAAATACTTTAAAATATCTTAAAATTATTCAAATCTATTGAAAATGCTTAGGAATGTTTTTAAATATTCTGAAACCAGACCCTAAAATATATATTTTTTTCAAACTGAATGGCTTCTACTTTTACTCTATATTAAAAATTAACTATAAAATTTTCTTATTAATTTGTACAAACGAAACAGTGTTTAGCTTATGCAACTTGAATTTTGGCGGAAAATTGACTAGTGCAGGTAGCGCTACCTAGCAAATTGTATTTAGTAGGAAATTCAAATCTTAAGATCGTCCTTTTTTATTTTATGTAACTCAAGCCTTCTTTTTTTTTAAATTGAGAATGCAAAATAGAAAACTGAATAACGAGTGCGTTTCAAATGACTCTAATTTACTAAATAACAACATTTTCTTGATGAAAAGATTCTAAAGCAGGCAATTAAGTGAGATAGAAAGCGAATCCAATATCAGAAAGTCTCATCTGAAAATAATTAAGGTTTATTTATTCATAAAAACGGTAGCTTTGTATGACATCTGATAGATTTCGGTATAAGAAATATACAAATTCTGAGAACTTTTGTTTTATCTAAATTGAATTTTCGCGGAACATTGACTAGAGCGCTGCTTAGCGACTTTGTTTTTGGCGGGAAATTCAAATCTCAAGATTTTCTTTCTCAATTCCAAGCCAGATTTGCTTTAGTACTCGCAACAATAAAATTCTAAAACAAAAAATAAGTGGGATCAAAAACGAATCCGAAATCAAAACGTCGAATCTGAACATTATGTATCTCGTCACATTGAAATATTCTTTTGGTAGACAATAATTATTATTATATTTGCAACATTCAAAACTATGAAAGAAAAATAAACTATAAACTGTTATTACTAATTTCTATAGAAAAAGAAATTGCTTATGTATAAAATTTGAATTTTCGCGGAACTTTGACTAGAGCGCTACCTAGAGGCTAGTATCCGGCGGGAAATTCAAATCTCAAGATTTTTTTTTCAATTTTACGTAAGACTTCCTTCAGTAAAAACAAAAAAATTAAGTAGGATCGAAAGCAAATCCGATATCAGAACGTCGAAACTGAACATTATGAACCTCATCACATCCGATGGACGTATTAGAGTGAATACTTAGCGGATTTTCCGACATTGATTCCACAAAATCGTCAATCTGGAGAACGGATTGTTTGAAGGATGACCTTTGAACCTGGGAATCTAGAGGCATTAATTTGCCCGATACTGGTGTGGGTCCCAGTCCTATTCCCGGTCCCGTTCCCGATGTTGTGGGCCTTCTTTGAAGTGAGGTCAATTCTAGGAGGTCGGTGGCGGTGGCGTGGGCCGATCTGAGATGACGACGCAGATTGCTGTTGTTGCTGTAGACGCGAGTGCAGATCGGACAGACTCGGGGTGAGTCCCAAGTCCCATTTCCTGGATCCCCGGGTCCGCTCACGGACCCCGAGGTTGGCCCAAATCCGACCATGGATCCCGATCCCGATCCTGACTCTGCTCCTGCGACCACGGCGTCGGCTGCAACACACCACCGGACCAAGTCTCAATTAGTCCCATCGCCGTCGTCATCCAAATCGTACGTTACAACCACCGCCATCGTCCATCTCTATCCTGCTTATAGCCATCACACATTTAACATTTATATCATCAATTCCAACTCTCAATCATTTTAATCGGGCCATTCAAACTCACTACTTGGACCCACTAAAAAATCGACTTTTAATTTGTTGTCATCGATGATGCCCTACCCAATTTCTTTGTTTTCCGGAAAAAGGAATTCCCCATTTTTTCAGATTTGACAATATTAACTTCTTTTAAATTAAAGTTTATTTTCTTCTTAAGGAATGATTGATCAAGGAATCATTTTCACCCGATAAATTTTTTATTTTGACCCTTTCAACCCCCTTGTACTGGGATCGGAAAATGAAAAAAAGAATTAAAAATTAAAAATGTTTAAGGCCATGTAATGAGTGGGTCACGTGATCAGATTCCTACCTTACCGACACTTTTTGTATTTTCCAACTTATTTTCACGCAAAACGCCAGATCAAATTGAACATTTAAGATAATAAATGAAAAACACGATGAAAGTTGGATCTGGCCTTAAATTTGTATAATTATTAAAAAAGTTTTTTTTTGTAAATAATGTTTTTATACCTTTTTCATAATTATTAGAATTCATAACCAGACCCATCTTCCTTAGTGCTTCTTATTTATTATCCCAAATTTTCAACTTGATGTGGTGCTTCATGTGAAAATAAGTTGGGAAATACAAAAAGTGTCGGTATTGTAGGAATCTAGTCACGTGACCTACTCGTCACATGGCCTTAATCAATAACTGACAATTTTCCAAGTATATTTCAACAAATTTTAAATTGTTTAAACCATTTTTTTCAAAGTAAATCGTGAAAGTTAGTGATTTCCGGGATACAGTATATAGCTGATAAATGTCCAAATAATATTTTTGTTTTGAAATACTTTGCAATTGTTTAAACAATTTCTATTTGATTTTGTTTTTTCTTATAAAATCGTGAAATTCGTATTTTCTGGAATTAAGAACAAAATTAATGAATGTTAAGAGTAATATTTTTTTAGAATATTTAACAATTATTTAAACAATCATCACTTTTTAAACAATTATTTTACTTTATGAATTTTAAATAGATTTTTTTCAATATGGACGCTGTTAAGAAATTTTCAGAGTGATATTTTTGTGGAAAACAGTTTGCAATTATTTAAACAATATGTATTGCTCTTTTTTATAGGAAAGACGTAGAAAATTCTAGATTTTTCTAACCTCTTACACTATATCTCTTCTTATTTAGTATTTTATTATCTCAACAAAATCGATCTAAAAAAAATAACAATCTTCAATGTAAATGAAAAAAAATTGTTTAAAAAATTGATCATGATTTCAAAAATTAAGTTATAAGTTCCGAGATAATTACTGAGAAATAAAGAACATAGTTTAAGAGTTCCGAAAAAACTATAATTCTCCACGTATTTTAATTGTTTAAATAATTAAAAACTGTTTTTTCACGAGAAATATCACTCTGAGCATTTATTGACTTAGTCATTATTTCAATAAAATTATAAGCTTTTAAGATTTACAGGGAAAATAAATTGTTTAAACAAAATAAAAATTGTTTAAATATTTGAAAACTGACTTTCGTCAAAATATCACTTATAACAGTCATTAACTGCCTAATTATTTCCAGAAAATAATACCTTTTCAAGGTTTACAGAAGAAAAAATTGTGTAATAAAATGCAAATTGTTTATATAATTACCAAATATGTATAAGAAGAAATATACTCTTGAAATTCAGAAGCTCTAACATTTATCTCAAAAAATAATAACTTATCATGATTTGAAGGAAAACAAAATTGTTTAAAGATTTGAAAATTAGTTAAATTCTTGTAAACTTGTCACTTATTAAATAAAAATAATTCGTTTTGAAAAAAATAAAATAAAAATACCGTCTTCAGCATAAATTTGGCATGAAACTGCTATTTTGAATTTTTGGGTCATTTTCCAGGCAAAATACAAGGGGGTCGAAAAGCTCAAAAATAAAATTTACTGAGTTTAAATTGTTCCTTGAATATTCCTGAAAAAGTCACTAACTGAATTTACAAAAAATTAATAACAAATACGTCTTTTTCATTTTTTCAAAAAGCTGAGCATTACCTATTTAAATTTTCACGTTACTTCCAAAACCCCGGGACAAAGGTTAATGCTGATCAATTAAAAAAGAAACACAGATAATATCTTCTTTCGGAAAACTAACAAATTAGGAGGTGTGAGGGGAGGTGTAGATCATCGAAAATCTAAGCTAGATTTTTTGAATTTTTTAACAACAAAAAAAGTTTCTATCGGAAAATAAACTCTTAGCCTACAATATTTATTCGAGTTGGAAATTTTTTTTTTGTAAAAGCTTTTCAAACTTCGAAATGATTTATCTGTAAATAATTTCCAGTAGGTGGGACAAATTTACCAAAATTACTTATTAAGTTATAAACAAATTAACGAACACAATTTATTTTTCGAGATTGGCACTATTTTAATTTAATTGAAATCCGGAGTTTTGTACAAAAAATGAGAAAATATATGGTTCAGTACAATAAATTAAATAAAAGCTATTTGGAATTTTTTAAAACAATTTTTATTTAAAAATTCACAATTTCGCTATTTTTTAACGAATAGTCTCAATTTTTGTTTACGCAATCGATTATGAATGCTTTTTCCGATAACTGTTTACTATAAAACTTTTTTGAATGACAACAATGATCTATTTAAACAATATTTATAAACAAATTCAGATTTGGCTCATTTTTCAACGAATAGGATCTTTTTTTTTACTAAATTGACTCTGCTATAATAATTTTCCAAATAGAAAACGATTATTATATAAATTATTAATAATTATTATTATATAAATTATATAAATAATTTTTAGAAAAAAAATGCACTATTTAGCTATTTTAATTCTCTACGAAACCGATTAAAATTATGACATTGAAAAATATCCAAATTGTGAATTTGTTTATAAAAGTTGTTTAAATAATTCATAATTTTTAATTTGAAATGTATCATTGCAAAGAGTCCTCGGAGATATTCTTGGAAGATTCTTTACAAAATTAAGCCTATTGGTTTCATGATAGTAAGACTCTGAAATTGTTTACAAAAATTGTTTAAATAATTAATAACTCTTGTACATTTATAAAAAAGCACAGCAAAATATTATCTATTTCCAACAAATCATAAGGAAAATTGAATTTCTTAAATTTTGAACCAAAACTATGAATTTTAATGAACTCAATAATGCCAATCCTGAAAAATGGCTTTTGTTCATTAATTCGTTTATAAAATAATAAACCTTTTTTTAATGGTTGTAACCCACTGGAAAAGATTTATAGATATTTTTATCACAGATATAATATCTTTTTTAAATATATTCGAAAATATTTGAGAAAAACGGTACTTCTGAAAGTTTAAAAAAAGGCACACATTTTGAAAAAAGGTAAAAATATTTAATCTGAAATATTTTAGCTTAAAATAAAAAACAAGTTGTCACTTTGCTTTATCAGAACAAAATTTTCCATGAAATAGGAGGTGAAGCTTGAAAAATTTCACGTCCGACACAAACAACTTTTTCTAAAAAAATGTGCATTAAACTTTTTCTTTAATGTCTGTTTTTGCATATTTTCAAAAATTCTAATTAGGCAAAAATTGTTTTTTAATTTACATCTATAAATGTCACAAAAAAGTTAATTTGATCAAAAAAATTCTCATGATTAACCCTTATAAATATTAGCAATATACTTTAATTGCAACCTGAGCATACAAAAAAATTAAAATAATTTGTTGATTGTTCAATTTAATTGTTAGAAACAAATTGTATAAACAAATAAATAATTTTCATCATTTTTTCATACAAAAAAACGCATTTCCATTTAATGTTTATCAAAGTGTATTAAGCTTACTACCCACAGAAAAATGTTAACACTTAACATTTGTCTTTGTTATAAATAATTTAAGTTAACAAATACGAATATGAAATTCTGTTTTCGACGGAAATTTTTTTTCCATCTTATAAGTATCAGAATATTTTACTAGAATTTTTACGAATGATGAAATAATAAAATTATTTTCGTTATCATTATTAATAATTAAAGATTAATTTATAGCGATATTCTAATATTGTAAATCCTGAATTAAAGATTTTTGGGAATTTAGGAACTATAATTCTACAGACGGATAGACAGACGGACGGGCGGGTAAATCACAAGCATTCAAAAGTAAAAAATTAACAATCTTTTGAAAATTTTTTGTTATGAAAGAAAGTGTTAATCTTATGTTACAAAATTCCTGATTTTTCTTCTTCAAATTATCATTTTTCACTAATAAATTGACACTTTCTTTTTTAACAAAATAAATAATTAATGACTGAAAAAAGACAATTACATAAAAGTGTTCAAATACAGCCATAATAACAAATTTTCTAGGAATAGATGATATGGAATTTTTTGGACATAGTGAAAAATTGCCTGCAACTTCAATTTCAAATGTCATCAAATTCTCTATAAATATTTTTTTATGTAAAAAATACTAGCATAATCAATCGTGCGTAGCGCGCACGTGCAGTTTTTCCGTTTCGACTGAAATATAGTTTTTAATATAAAATAAAAATTTCGAATAACTATTTATTTGTTAACAGTTTTCCAATAATGAAATTCAAAACCAAATTAGATTTTCTGAAGGTATTATAATATTTTGAGATCAAATTTTATAATTTAAATTTAAATTCTAAGGTTCTGGAGAGAATTCAAAAAGCTTTTTAAAGATTTAAGATGTCAAAAATCAGTTCCTAAGACTTTGAAAAATATTGCAAAATGAAATAAATTTGATATTTTTAGGGGATGGCTGAAAATAAAAAAATGAAATTCCCGAAAAAGAAAATATCTGAGATAAAAACTCCGGAAATTACAAACTTCCAGACAATTTGACATTTCTAAATTGACGAATTTTCGACGGTTTATGATATAAACAAATTTAAAAATTCCTGAATCTGAACAATTAAAAAATTATTAAATAATACAGTAATGAATAATAACTAAAATGCTTTTGTTTAAAAAACATATTTTTGATTTTACTACTTATTTATTTCCTTTTGATAAAATAAACTGTCAGAAAATTTATTCGCAATTTTCTAATTTGGAAATTTTAAATAGTCGGAAATTTCCTATTTTGAATATTTTCTTTTTCGAGAATTTTACGTAGTCGAGAATATTATTTCTCGGGATATTTCGGTCATCGCATTTTTAGAAATCATTAAAATTGTTTAAAATTTTCTTTAAGAAATTGTTTGAAATTTTCTTTAAGAAAATGTCTAATCTTCTCCAAATTTAAATTACTTTCGAATCTTTTCAAAACTTCTAAATGGCTTATTACAATTTTTGGAATTTTTACTAACAGTTTTATCGAATTCTGTTTTGAAATCTTTGAAATTCTTTTTTGAGAATTTTCGACATTTTCTTCAATATTCTCTTAAAGTTAATTTCTCAAAATAAAGCATCATAACAAAACTTCCCGCGAATCTTAAAAACATATTTTCAGTATTTTGAAACCTTTTAAAATCCTTAAAAACTTAAAAAGCTCTAAAATTTTATTTAGAAATCGTTGAAAATATACATTTTGCTTTTATTTTCTTTAATCTTTTCAAAACTTCTAAACCTTTTAAATCTCTTTTAAAAAGACTCGAATTTGTCTTTCAATTTTAAAAAAATTGTCAAAATTAAACAAATCTGACATATTCAGAAAATAACTGAAAATCTCAATAAATAAATGTCCCAAAAAAAAATAGTCGAAATTCTAAAATTTCTAACAATTGAAATGTTTAAAAATTGGAAAATTTCCGGCAATTTATGACATTATCGAATTTAAACTTTTCTGAATCTAATCAATCAACAAAATTTGAATTATAATCTAATAAATGATAAAATACTTTTATTTCATGAACATATGTTTTAACTTGTTATTTTCAATTTTCTTTACTCTATACAATTTTTGAGAACCAATTAGAAATCTTTATAAATTTTCTTTAGAAAATATTTTTGTTGAACTAAAAGGTCATTCAAAATTTTCCAAAGAATTTTGAGAAATTTTTTTAATCTTTTGAAAACCTTTCAAAATTCTTAAGAACATTCTTTTAAAAATCTTCAAAAATCTAGATGTTTAAAAATTGTTTTAAACCTTTCAAAATATTTGTGTTAAACTAAAAGATCATACAAAATTTTCCAAAGAATTTTGAAAAATTTTTTTAATGTTTTGAAAACATTTCAAAATTTTTAAGAACCTTCTATTTAAAAATCTTCAAAAATCTAGATGATGCTTAAATATTCTTTTAAATCTTTCAAAATATTTAATTATTTTTTAATCTTTTCAAAACTTTTAAGCCTTGGCAATATATTTTCATTTGATTCTAATTTTTCCTAAAAGTTTAAAACAATTCTGCTTTGTCTGATTAAATTATTTTTTTAAAATAAATCATTTGTAATTTTCCCATGGATCTACAGAAAATTTGATTATTACCTTTGAAGCTTTCGAATTCCTTAAAAAGCGAGACGGCTGAAAAATTCCGAAAAATAAAATTTTCCTTAATATAACATTCCCGGATAATAAAATTTCCGAACAACAAAATTCACGAATAATATAATTCCCAAATAATACAATTCCCGAATAATAAAATTTCCGAATAATAAAATTTTCCCAAATATTTAATAACAAAATATTTTATTATTGTTTAAAGTTTCTAAATTATTGTTTTAATTTAAAATAACTATAATTTTTAAAAGTTTCAACAAGAATGATATTTTTTCAATTATTGTGATTTTAAATTCAAACAATAATTTAAGAAACCTTAAACATTTAAAAAAAATTACAAAAATATTGTATTTTTGTATTTTTGATCAATAATTAATATTTATAAAGAAATTTTTGAACTGTTTAAATTCTAAAATTTTTTAGTTCTGATATTTTATCATTCGGAAATTTTCTGTCGGGAATTTTCAAATTTGGTATTATTATAAATTATTAGAAAATTTCATTATTCGGGAATTTTCAAATTCGGAAATATTACAGCGTCGGGATTTTTCAGTCGTCTCCAAAAAGTTTTCAAATTTTATTTTTAAATCATCAAAAATCGACACGGAGAGAAATTTTAAGAAATTAATTCACGAAAGCGCGTGATTTTAGAGCTACAATTTTTTACATGCTTTAAAGTCTCCAACTCTATGATCTAAAAGCATATAATCAAAGATCTGGAAGCCTTAATATAATTTTTTTTTTATATTTATAATGATATTTTATCATTCTCTTTCGATCTTTTTTGGAATATTAAAATAAAATTTAATTAATTTTTAAAAACAAACAGAAATCATTTTAAGTTTTAATTATTGTGGAACCTTTCAAAATCCTTCAAAAGATTCGCAATCTTATTTTGAAATCTTCAAAAATCTTTATTTTCTTATAACTTTTTTGACATCGTTTCGAAACTTCTCAGCCTTCTAAATATCTTTTAAAATATTCGATATTTTCCTGACTCTTTTAAAAGATCCTATTTTAAAATCTCCTAAATTCTTTTTCGAAATTTCAGGAAATCATTTTCAATTTCCTTTTAAAACTAATTTTTAAAAAATCGTTTTCCTTATTCAATACATCTCTACACATTCAAATTTCAATGGAAAATTCGCAATTTGAAATCACAGAATTAGAATTTTTAATTCAGTAGAATATTACATTTAAAGAATTAACTTTTTAGTAGAGTAGTTAATAAAAAAAATTTTCTTTAAAAAAAAGTTTTTTTGAAGCTTTCATAAGCATTTGGTACATAACAATGCTTTGAATTAATAAGGAGCTCTCTTGAATAATTAAATAGGTCCTTTAAAGCAACAAAGCGCAGAAAACCATCAAACTCACTTGTTAAAATTTAAACAAGGAAATTGTTTACGATCATATGAGACCGGGGCCTCGACAAAAATAGGAATTCTGCAAATAGCTTTTTAAGTTTCCTGAATATTTTATATATTTAAAAGGAACCTGGGCTAGACTTTAGGCACTCTACTATTTTGTAATTCTGCACGTCGCCACTTCACGACGTCAATTTATTTATTTATTTATTTATTTATTTATTCCTTTTTCTACTCGACAAATTTGGGAATTAAAAGCCAAGTAATATGAGGCACAATTCAGAGAAAAAAATTGCAATGCAAATTTGTGTGTTTTATTAACATTCTATTTCATTGAATTTTAAACTTTCAATATTGAAAACTTTAACGATTTGAATTCTGGATCAATTTTCAAGCCAGAAAATCTAATTAAGAAAATTCTAAGTCAATTAGTCACAAATTAGGATATAAACTGCATTAGTCAATTTTTCAATTTAAATTTCGCGCCACAATTTCATAAAAAGGATAGGTTATGTCTAAGTGTGTCTTATTTATGGCGCGAAATTCAAATCGCAAAACATTCTCTTTTTTTATTTCTAGCATGCGGAAAGTATTTTTTAAACAAACCTATATTTAACAGATCATATATTTTAAGTGATACACTATAAACATTAAAAACAGAAGCGTTCGTAAAACACGTCTCTGGACAAGCCTCGCTTTATGTGCCCAATAGTCTGCAGTGTCACTAACATTTTTTAATGGTATATCGTTAAAACAGGGGACCAAACAATTACTTTTTTCGAACAGAGGATAAAAGCAAACCATTTGAATGAAAGCTTTCACTCAATAATTAGAGATTTTCTAGCAAAACCAACGTCTCTTGTTTGTCAACAATTTATAACATAATTTAATGTCATTTAATTTTGCTATAATTTAAATTTTGATTTGCATTGTTACAATTTAAATCTCTTTTGTAATGTGTCTTTCTTAGAGATAACTTTGAATTGATAACTATTCAGTCATTTTTTTTTGTATTGAGAAGCTGGAAATAGTTTATTAATAGTTTTATTTTTATAATAGAATATTTATAATTGATACAGAAAAAATTTCAACCCACAAAGACAAACTTTCAACCCAAATGGCGAATTTTTAAGCAAAAAATAATTAACTTTAATCAAAAACAGTTGCATTTTCAATAAGCTAGTTGAATTTTCAAGAAAAAAGACGAATTTTTAACAAAAGCGTTTGAATTTATAAGCTAAAAAGACTTTTTTGTCGAAAATAGGATTTTCCACAAAAAAGTTGGTATTTATAAAAAATAAATTATTTCTCAAATTCTTCCCGACCAAATTAATAAATTCTCCAAAATATTTCGAAAAAATAAGGTTTTTCCTAATAAATACCAATTGGTTGTTTCCCAGACGTTAAATTAAGAATATTTGATATTTTAAAGTTCTTTTTATAACCAAAAAAGTTAATTTTCAAGCTAATAGTTGGGTTTTTAACTAAAAAATGGACAAATTTCAAGAAAATAATTAAATTTTGTAGGAAAGAGAGGGATCTTAACAAGAAAATCAATTTTTTACATATTAGTTCAACTTTCAATCAAGAAGATTAATTTTCTACACAAAAGAATTACAAGAAAATACATATAATTTCAACCAAAAATAGAATAATTAAGTTTTCAGATAAAACAAATTAGTTACAACAAGAAAAAAAGAATTTTAAACCAAAAAGTTCAATTTTCAACGAATAAAATACATTTTGAACAAAGTAGTTCAACTTTCAATTAAGAAGACGAATTATAAAAGAAACGATTTCGAATTTAATGTTCCCTTTAATTTTTAATTTGCAATTTAATATCGGGAAATTGTCCGATGTTTAGTTGAAGATTAAAAATTGAAAAATATTCAATTTGAAAATTTCTAGAATCAATAATAATTCTAAATGAAATGTGAAAAAATAAACAATTTGAAATTAAACAGTTAAAATTTGTGTTGTTTAAAATAAAAAAAAGTTAAAAATTAAACAATTTGAGTTGATACATGCGTAATTGAATAATTTCATTAATTTTAAATGGTTGCAATTCCAGAGTTCGAAACTTTCATGTTTAATGCTAAATTTACCATTTTTCCGTGTCATAATTTTTTATTTTGAAATTAAAATTCAAAAGATTGAATTTTGAAAATTATGAAGGCAAATTTATTTTTTTCAACTATAATTTTTTTATTCAAGATTCTAGACTTTCAAAACTTAATTATTCAATTTTAAACAATTTTAAAATTAGAAATAATACAATTTCAATCCCTTTGAATTTTAAAAGATCCATTTTTTCAAATGCGAATCTGAAAATATTTGCATTTTTGAGTTAAAATTGTATTCAAGTTAAAATGTTTAACTCCTTTCTAGTAAAATTATCCCATTTTCAAAATTTTGCTCTGAAATTTTTCAATCTATAAAGCTTTTTTTTTTAATTTAAAAGTATTAACATTTAAACTTGAAAATTCCATTCAACATATTGTATTTTTTGAATTTTACCTGATTCAAAATTGATTGATTTGCAATTTTTTAATTCAAAAACGTTCAGTTTATTATTATCTTAAAATTCCAAATGCTTTCAATTTTAAATTACTAATTCTTATTGTTTAAAACATGTTCCAAATTGGTATTTAAAAATTGGTTTAACAATTTATTCTTAAATTGTTTATGTTTTTAATGTTAGGAGATAAAAATCCAGAAGTGAACAAGCGCGCGTGCATTTAATTCTATCATTAAAAAATATGAATTAATATAGTTAGTATTAAATATGATTAAATGTTTAAATATTCAATTTCTATATGTAAATACAAATATTATAATATTATACCACCTTTTAATTAATAATTCTGTAGTAAATTTTTTTTATGGTGGAGTTTGAAGTTTAAATATTTAATTAAATATTGCAATATTCAATATAACATTAACCCGGACGTAAATTTATTGCTGACACAAAACCAATATGTATTAATTAAAATAATTAATATTTAAATTCAGAACTCGTTCGATAATTTTAAGGCTGGACGCAACCTTCAGGTTACTTTTGTCAATCGACGTTCATTGGCCCGCTCTTCGCCCCTCTTTTTAATTGATTAACCACTTACTCGTGTGAGACCATACATGGACAGAGGTGGATGGTAACATAATTTAGCCTTATTTAATTTTGCATTTATTTCTTTTTTTTTATTGTGAAGATTGACACTTCTATAATATATTTAGTTTTTAATGAAATTACTAAATTTATACTGAATATGAATTCTACTTGAAATACTTTCAAAAGGGTCATTAGTGAAATATTTGAAACTAGAGAATTCCCGTAAGCAAAGTTTCTATTTTCACCGAAACGTGCATTTAATTGATACCAATTTCCCTGCTGTATACTAAAATAATTAATTAATCATTATTATGTATAACTATATGGAGGGCCCTTATTGAGCAATTATAAGTTTTCAAAATTTGCATGAAAATTTTCAAGTTCGTTATCGTATCTAACTGAGAATCAAAAATAGTTTTTTTTTACAATTTCAATATAAATCACAGCAATTCATTTTGAAAAGGATAGCAACGTAACATTTTTTATTTACTTTCATTTCCCGGTTTTTTCGTCGCTTAAAAAAATTGAACTCATGAAGCTCAAAATGTTTTTATTTGAAGTAATCAAAAGTGAACATTTTGAACATTTTTTAATCAAAACGCTGATTAATTTACATATATAAAATGATAAAAACTCGCAATTAAATTTTAAACTACAAAATAAAAAACGTTAATTTTAGAACATTTTTAACTTTTATCAATAGAAAAGTTGAAAGATTTCTTGTCTTGCAAATTTATATTAATTTTCATTGATTTTAAAGTTTATTTAGAATTAAGCACTTGTTGAATTAGTTGTTAAATTATTTTTTAGTTTAAATCGTATAAAATTAATAGTTTTTCAATTGCGTTTACATTGCAATATTATTTCAAATTCGTTAGATTTGAATATTTTACTTTAAATTTCTCATTTTAAATAAATAGCCAAATATTGCTTAATATTGAAAAAGTTATTATTTAATTGGAAATTTTCAAACCAAATCGGTTAAAAATGAAATTTAAACAGGATTTAATACCAGTAAATCTATTAATTTTAAATAATTTTCAAAATTTAAAATAGTTTATAAAATTTCAGTTACATAAGCACTGCTCACACAAGCGTCTGTGAATTATTATTTTAAATTCATTCTTATGTTATTTATTGTATTTTACACACAAATTTTAATAACAAATGCTTAGATAAGGAGCTCAAAGGCAGCAAAAAACTTTCTGTTGACTAAAAGTGCTCAGGTACCTAATAAAAATAATACTCCTAACAAATTATTACCAAATATTAATAATTACTATTGTTATAAACGTTTTCAGAAGCAAATAGTACATTTTTGTATCTTTTTTGTATGTACATTTTTTCGAACATTTCTTAAATTTATTAATAATTATACACATTTATAAATATTAAATATTTCTTATTGTTAATAATAGAAACAATAAAAAAAATTCACAAATTAGTCACCCTCACATAAAAAAAACTCTACTAAACAATATTCCAGGCAACTGAATAAAAATATTTCGAAACAAATTTGTCAATGACTCTTAATTGTTATGGTTATTAACAAATTAGTAATATTGATTATCACATTTTTTGAATAGGCAAATATTGTTGTTTTTTTTTCTATCAAACTTGTTTCCAATTTATTTGATGCAAAATTCTGTTAAACAAAACAAGAATCCAACGACCAAATTTAAACCACAAGGAATAAACGAAAACTAAAAATCCTATTGTAAACTGAAAAAAAAAACAAAAAACAAAATTTTCGGAAACGTTGGTAATGCAGATTTATTTATGTTTTTCATTTTTATTTTATTGTAATTTGATGATCGTAAAAATAAAAAAGACGAAAGAAGGAAAAAAGAAAGAAAAAGGAAAAAAAAAGGGAAAAACAGAAAAAAGAAAGAAGGAAGGGGATGTGGTTGGCTGCCTTCTCATTTTTCTTTCCTCTTTTTCATTTTTTTCCGAAAAAAAATGTTTTGTTTTTTGTTTTTTTCAGATTACAATTGGATTTTTGGTTTTCGTTTATTCGTTGTGAACCAAATTTGGTCGTTGGATTCTTGTTTTGTTCAACAGGATTTTGCATCAATTTGATTGTTGGACGTTAAATGGGATTTTTAATTTGGATTTTGGTCTAATTTAAATTTCGTAAATTTTGTTTCCAATTTATTTTAAATTGATAAATAATCACATGAACTTATGAATATTAACTTTTATTTTATAATAAAATTATACAAGAATTAAAAAGGTAGTACTTTCACATAGAAAAAATTTCTTTTTTAAACTAAACAATACTCCAGATAATTTAATTCAAATCTTCTACTGAGTAAATTTTTTATGAGTCAAAATATAAGAAATATCGATAAATATTTATAAAATATTTATAAATATTTATAAATGAATGTGACTATTTATAAATTTAAAAAAAAGCTTGAACCTAGTTTGAGAAGAAAAATAATATATACCTACAAAAAAAAGATGCAAAAATTTATTATTAGTTATTATTTGTTAATAAAATTGGTTTTCAACCATTATCATAAATCCTAAACTAATTATTTAAATTACTCAACTGTACCTACTTTGATTTTGATTTAAAAAAAAAACTGTATTGAAGTCTTTTCTTCATCGATAAAAATAATATTCTTAGACTCATTTTTCCAGTTTATTTTTATACAGTTTATTATTTTTTGTATTATTCAGTCAAACTGTTTAATTTTTAATTTATATAGAATTATTTTGTCAAATGAATTATCTAACATTATGTCTACTTCCAAACTCGTATGTCGAGAACTTGAGCTCGGCAGTTTTGGTTTTCTGCAGTTTTCCACTCCCCTAACCAAAAATTCCGGCAAATGCGAGCGCTTCTAATAAAAATCTGGCACTTTCAAAATTATTCATTTTTTCATATACATTTGATAAATGCCCATGACCCTAGTTAAGATAACTAAATACTTGAAATAAGGAGAATCTCTTATAGCCGAGAAAATTTTTCTTTATTATTAGAACCTTGGGTATAAAACAAACATAAAATAGGAACATTGCTAATGCATATGATAGCATTGTAATTTGTAATACTTATGCAATAAACAATGAAAAACGAGATGACTTAAATACACATACATATGAAAGATGATAGTTTAAATAATGACAATACAATATTAATAATGATAATGATAATGATAATGATAAGCGGAGCCCGGAAAGCGTCAGCTGTAGCAATAAATTTTTTGCACATTTTTTTTGTCAACTTTTTTTTTCCTCGCATTTAAAAACCTGCGCTTTCCGACCTCTGATTACAAGAATTACGTCAAGAAGGTCGAAACACAGTATTACAGATCTGCGTTTCCTTAAACGTATATTTCAAGTAAATGCGATATATTTACCCTTAGACCGTAAGTTCACATCGTTTCAATTGGCTTGAATTTTTTTCAATCATGCCGATAAGTTACCGACTGCCAGTATATTACCATCAGTCGGTAATGTATATTCCTGACATACAACCGATTTCTAACCGATATAGCAGAACTCTGCCTTACCGATGATTTTATCAGTCCTGAAACTGAATTTGACACTGGCTTGATTATCGATCCATGTCAGGAATTTACATTACCGACTGATGGTAATACATTGACTGTCGGTAACTAGCATGGAAAAGAGCAGGTTATAAAAAAGAAGTCCATAAATAGGAATCACGTTTTGAATTTTCTTCAATATTTGAAACCATTTTTTTTAGCATTCTTTACACATATTCATCGAAGAACTACGAATTTACATTTTTTCAAGCCATTTAAAAACGCGAAGGAAAAAACGGTCTTGTGTTGATTTCACTGAAATTATAAACCTTGCTACTCTGCTCCACGGTAGTTCAAAAAATATATTTTTCATATTCTTTTCATCAAACAATTTTAAATCAAATTAATGGATCTGCTTCTATAAATATTGACATTGACGAATTGTATTGGCTCAGAAAAAAGAAGATATGGAAGCCAGGAGAAAGCTTTTTCAAATTGCTCTAGTTGAGTATTTTCTTTAAAAATGAAAAATAAATTGAAAATTATTTTATTGTTTAGATTACTGAGATTCAACTAAAATACAACTACCTTGGAGAGAGTAGGTTTCACTTTTTTCTGATAACTATTGTCAAAACCTAAATCTAAGAAAAAATTTAATTAATTATTTTATTAAAAAATAATACTGATCATAACTTTTGAAAAGAAATCTTGAAATTTAAAATTTCTTGTCAGAGTTAAATATAACCTCAAACGAGAGCCATTTTCAACTTCATTTTTAAAATTAAGTTCTTTTAAGATTAACAGATTTTTAAATTACTTCAAAAAACAAAATTCTTGATTTAATCCATTTGAACTTGAATTATAAATATTCAAATTTAGTCAATTTAGGGTGAATGAAATTGATATATTGAATTAATTTAAATGAATTTGTCGTAAAAAAATGATTAGAAAAAAAAACGCAAAATTTAAAAATAATATTTGCAATTTTTCAAGAAAAAAAATTAATAACAATTTAATAAAAAATCGAAACTTAAGTTATTAAATATAAATTAATTTATTAAATTAATTTTAGCTTATTAATTTCTCGTTTTTCACCAAAATCATTTGTCCGAAAGAATCGTAAAATTTAAAAATAATAATTTTCTTCAATACTGGAAGTTTTAAATAAATTGGATTCAATATAAACTTTCAAGTCTTTTATTAAATTAATTAAAATTTAATAAATTCAATTAAATCAAAATAATTTTAATTTAACAACTCTAAATGAAATTGAATTAGTTTCAATCCGATAAATTTCTCATTCGTGAATAAAACTCTTTGCCTGAATGAATCGTAAAATTTAACAATAAAATATTTGTAACATCAATTTATGAAATTAATTTTAATGCAATAAATTTAAATTCACTCAAAGTAATTTAAATTTAATAGCCATTTATTAAATTAGTTTCAACCCAATAAAGGGGGAGGGTCGGTAAGGCCGGTTTTTGGCCTAATTTATTTTTGGACCAAAAAATCTGAAAAAATCATGGTAGTATCTTATAAGTATCCCGAGTC
>NC_046666.1:1458617-1465216 GCF_010883055.1 Belonocnema kinseyi | reverse complement strand
AATCGACTCGGGATACTTATAAGATACTACCATGATTTTTTCAGATTTTTTGGTCCAAAAATAAATTAGGCCAAAAACCGCCCTTACCGACCCTCCCCCTTTAAATTCAATTAATTTAAATCGCAGAATTTAAATTTTTGTAATTAAAATTCCTGGTTTTGACACTAGATTTCAGAACACGAAAAAAAAAATTACAGCGCGTTCTATTCGTATTCTACGTACGCTGCAACCCTCTTATTCATAGTTAATATTACGTCAACTTTTACATGCGTCACCGCGGCGAGTACAAAATATTACCGGGTAGTACACGAAAATGCTTCTTCCAAAACCTCGATTTAATACTTATTGCACTATTAAGATCTTAGATTTTGATGTAAGCTCATTCTGTCGAGACAATTTATGAAATACTTTACAATAACTATTTAATTTCACTAATAAAAATAAATTAAACTAATAAAATAATACTTTTCGCGTGCCTAGAAATTAAAAACACAATTTCATCTCAAGGAAACTTTTGTAAACAATTCTGAAAAAAATTTAAATAATTAGTTTCATGAATTGTCTATGCAGAATTTCTGCTACTAAAAGACTAACTTTTTATGCATCATTAATTTAACATTTGAAAAATATAAGCCTGATTTGTAGAATCGTTTCAAGAATCAGAGACAAATCAGAGCTTAAATTTCAAATAGTCACTTGTTTCACAATAAATTGTACTACTCACATTTACTATCAGTCGTACTTAAATTATGAGTAGTATTTCGACAATTACTCATGATCCTAAATCTACTTTTGAAGTTTAGTAAACTCAAAATTTCACTTAGTTTTAGCATTGATTACTCAAAAGCGAAAATTGATAATTAGTCTCCTCGAGACCCGAGAAGACCCTAACGCTAAAAATATTTACAATTCATTTTCAAAATTCATTGAATTTCCTGAATACTTTAGTTTACATTAAAATCGAAATCGCCTCCAGTAGAGAAAATGAATCGTAAAGTGTCTTTTTAAAATAAAATTGTATTTAAATTTCGCGCCGAAATACTGTGTAGGCCACAAACATAACCTCAAATACTGGGACTCTTTTGGCGCGAAATTTAAAAAATAATTCTTATTCGGACGTATTTTAAGCAGTACTATCGACGCAATAACTAAATCTAAAATTGCTGATATGAATCTGACAATTTTTCATGATTGCCCTAAACTAAAGCCTTAAAAAAATAATAAAAATACAATATTTCGTAGATTACGAAAGAATTTATGAAATACGCTTGATGTTCGCTAAGAACTGACTAGATAAAAAGATCTAAAAAGATTCGAACGCTAGAAAAAAAATTAAGTATCACCTTAAATTAAACCAAAAAAAAAATACCTATTTGTCCGAATAAGACGTCTAGTTTAAGGAGGTAAAAATTCCAATAGCCTACAAGTTTTTGCGTATACACGTAAAACCCTCGAATACAAAATGCATATTAATTATTAATTTACATATTTACAGAATATAAATAAAAGCACTGGGATATCGAAATAGATAAGCCTACCTAAAGAAAAAAACTTCATTTTTTTCCATTTTAGATATAATACTACGAGGATTTTACGTAGATAATTTTAGGACAATAATTATTCTAATGTAAAATTATTTTTTTTCTTCCTTAATGGAAGCTATTTTTGCAGTCACGGTATTATTAAAGGAATACTTGAATCAATACGTGCTGTGCTCAAAAATTGAACTGAAATCGTGATATCCTATTCTAATTATTTATGGGCTCAATTTGTTTGAATCCTTGATTATTACCTTCAAACTAGATCAAAATTTAAAGCCGTGCAAATTTCTTTTTTGCAAATGTTATTTTTTAATTAACGCGTTTCAGATATTGCATTTTTTCGGTTGTGGTTGTATTTTTGTGGCAGAATAATCATGGATGTTGATCAGAAGTCAAGAAATTGTTAATATAATAGTGTATTTGTTTTATGATATAACTAGGTAACCGGTTTAATGCCCAGCGAAGTTCAGCCTGTCAAATTATGCTTATGATTATTGGGTCAGGGTGGTGCTTAAAAATTAAAAATTCAATTTTCCAAAACGGCAAGTAACAATATAAAATGGAAAATGGTAAAAAATATTCCTGCAAAATAGAAAAATTTCTTTTTAATTTTATTCCCTGCTACTAAAAAAACAGTACATAAAAATAATTTTCATACCATTTTTGCACCTATAAAATCAATTTCACAGATTTCGAAAGTCTTAAAAACTTCCGGGCACCACTCAAAATTTTTTTTTCAATTTAAAAAATTACAGTGAATGTCGATTACTGAGAGGAAAAATTGGAAAATATTTTTGCTATCATTTACTAACACATTTTTTGTTTTGGAAAATTGAACTTTGAATTTTGAAGCACCACCCTATTGTATATGCAGTTCGGGTTTGGACTCTGAACTGCGACGATTATCACAGACTTAATTTATTTATAATAAAAAAATGAATTTTTAAATCAGATCAAAACTACGTAAAAATCACAAATTATACAATGAGATTCCGAGATAAATATATAAGTTTATAAATTAAAAATGAAATTAAATTCAGAGTAAATAAGAATTTAAATTCTTTTTTAACAGCCAATATCCAAATTTAAATTCGAAATTTCCAAATATTAAAAAAAAATCTAATGATCAAATTAAAACAAGACACTTGAATGTCTCCACTAAAATTTAAAACAAAATTAGGGTAGCTCTTAAATTGAATTTTTTTTTATTTTAAGAAATAAAAACTGAACTACTAATCAAAAGAGATTATTGTAAAATTGATAGAAAAAAATTCACAATACTGCAAAGTGCTCGAAAAAGAAAAAAATCGAAAGAGAAAATTCCAAAAATGATACAATTACCAAAAATAAAAAATTTCCGAATCATAAAATGCTCGAATCTAAACACGGAAAATATTGTTTTAATAATACAATAATAAATAAAATGGAATACTTTGATACAAATATTTTTGAATTTATTATTTATTTAATATTAAAACCATTTGGATAAAAATAATTATGACGTAAAAGCAAAATTCCGAATGTAAAGCAATTTGAGAAAACATTATTTTTCCAAAATAGAAAAATACGAAAGGTTGAAAAATACCGAAATATAATTCCAGAAATAAAAAAAATCTAACTTTTTAAATTGACAATGAAAATAAATCTAACGAAAATACTGATTAACGAAATGGAAATATTCCGAGGCTGAAAGTGAATGAAACTAAAAATATGCAGAAAGATCAAATTACCGAAATTATTAAATTCTTTAAATTGTGTAATTATCAAAATTTGAAAACCTCAAATTAAATTTTTCAATTCCTGATTCTTCAAAACTGCATTTTAAAATGTTCAGAGAAGGGAATCTACAAGTCTTGCCATTCTTTTTTTCTGTTGCCTTATTTTAATTTCTTCTTTTTTTATTTTTAATCATAATTTAAAAATACCCATTATTTTGGTTTTTTTAATTTTAAATGGGGGCATTTTAAAATGAACTCTCGAAATTTTATTGATAGATTTTCATCTTTTTTTAATATTTGAGAACTTCTTATTAAAGTTTATAAAAATTGTAAATAGTTATAGTACAAACTAAATTAAATTATAAGCAATAATTGGATTTTAAAAAAAAAATTTAAACAAACTTAATTCGAAAACTAAAAATGTGAAATTTGTAGGCATTTTTTTTTGTTTCACAAATTTGGGATATTAATTAAGAGAATATTAACTTTCATAATTCATAATTCCTAAGCCTTTCAATGTAAATTACAAAAAAATTAAAACTTGAAATCCAGCGAATTTAAAAACTCGGATACTCTAAAATTCCCGAAAACACAAATATTCGAAATAGAAAATTCACGAAATTATGAAATTGCCGACTGTTTACCGTTTCTCAATCTAACCAATGAAAAATTATTAAATAATAAACAACTAAATTCAATAATTTTTATTTTATTTGCTATTTATTCATTATTAAAATAATGTTTTAATTGTTCATATACAGTAATTTAATACTTTTGTAATTGTCTTGTGTTGGGAATTTTCTTATACGCTAATTTTGAATAGTCAAGAATTTTTAAATTTCGGGAATTTCGCTTTTTCAATATTTTCTTTTGCGTCAATTTCACAGTATCGTGAATTTTATTTTTCGGGCTTTTTCAGTAGTCATGAAAAAGTCGTCTAAATTAAGAGAGCTCTGAAAACCTTAATTAAAATTAGAAAATATAACAAATCTCAAACCTTATAAATCAAAAGTATTAGAAAATATTAAAATTGAAGAGCTTTAAAAATATAGAAATACAAGATTATAAAAAATAATGTAAAAAAACGTTAAAAATAAAAATTTGATTGCTCGAGCGGTCCAGAGGCCAAGTTTTGACATCAACACTGTGTAGCGGGTGTATAACAATATATTAATATGATATGCAACATTTATAATCTAACCTTATTTCGGTATTAATTGTCAGTTATGCTGGGCATCTATTGTTATTGTAACTAAAAAGAAAATGATATATTCTCAGTACATTCAACTTGTAAACTGTTCATTGTAAATCGTTAATCGTTAATTGTTAATTGTTAATTGTTAATTGTTAATTGTTAATTGTTAATTGTTAATTGTAAATGAAACAGAGCTATTTATCAACGTAGTAACAGATAATAAAAACCGTTTGTATAGATCTAGTTGCAGTTGCAACATTCGAGCACTATTGTAAATCTGTTTATTGTAAATATATTATAATAATATATAGCTGAATCTGCTTAGTAATTTGATTTGTGAGGTATGGAGCCTGTTTATTTGACCGATACAAATTTCCAAAAAGAGTCCTTTTCAATTATCAATTAAATTATGAATATCAAAATTTCATCTTGACAAATCTAAAAGGACTCTTTTCAAAATTTTTATGGAACTATTGTCATCTGTAAAATATATAAAAAATCCTGAGTTGTACTGTGTGGTACTATTGCTATGGCTATGGAATTTGGCTTGATTCAATACTAATTGCTTTTAGTTCTTTAAAAAGATTTTTCTAAATTCTTATCCTCCTTTGCCTCTTGATTTTTGCGATCGAGAGAAAAAGGCTGATCATTTTTGCAAAATCTACAATCAAAATTGGACTGATTAAATTAATTAAACATGCTTTGAAAAAAAAATCAGTCATTTCTATTAAAAAAAAAAAACTCTAAATTTGAATCAGTCAAAAGTGAATGACTCCTCGTAAATATTTACTGATTCACAAAATGCGAATTATACTGACCCAATATATAATTATCTCTGATGAATCAGTAAATTTAAATAGTATAATCAGTAACTTCAAATGATCGAATTAGTCATTTTTAATTATCTTAACTGTAACTTTTATTGGTTCATTCAGTTATTTTCAACTATTTGATGTATCTAATCAGTGAATTTCACTAACTAAATCAGTAATTTTGAATTATCTGACCAATAACTTTCACCATTAACTTCCACCAATTCAATTACTAATTTTAAATGACTCAATAATTGGAAAATCCATCTGGAATTATTTTGAATCATGGATTAAATCAGTAACTTTTATTGATGTAATGTGCTGTTTTATTACGACAGAAAAATCCGTCAATGTATGCTTGATCGTATTTAGTATGTTAAATTCTGACTGATTTTCATTTATGGTAAATTTATTTACATTGAAAATATCAAATTAGGTCAGCAAAAATGACTAATTTAAACAGTGAAAGCTACTGATCAGAACATTCAAAATTACTGATATAATTAACGAAAGGTAATAACTAGATGATTTAAAATTACATAATTAGTGAGAGTTACTGAAATTAAAATGAAAAAAAATACTGAAAAAAATGACTGGTTGAATTAGTGACAATTACAGATTAGATCATTTAAAGTCACTGATTCATAATTTAAAATAACAGATTTCATCAGTGACTTCAATTCACTAATTTGAATCACCCATTTCTACTGACAAATCAGTTTCAACAGATGAAACAATCAATATTGCTGACTGAATCAAACAGTAATTTGAAATGATTAATTCGTCTGTTATGATACAACATTTAAATTATTTGTAAACTAAATTTTTTTACTGAATGCTTACATTTTGATCAATGATCAAAATTAACCAATGTGCACATTATCTGATTTAGAAAATTAATGATTTAATCAGTAAAAATAAAAGTTTAGATAATTTAATATTACTGCTTTTATTAGTAAAAGTTACTAATAAAACCATTCAAATTAAATGATTCATCGGTACAAATTATAGATTAGATCAGTTAAAATTACAGCTTTCATCAGTGAGTCAAATCGACCCATTTGGCAAAACAATTTTGACTGATTTATCAGTCATCGAAACCGTATTATTCTAATCGATCGAAATTGTCTGCGAATCAGACACAAATGACTGATTAAATTAATCAACCATACTGCGATTAAAAAACAAGTAATTTATGCTGACAAAATAGTCGCTTTAATGTTAATGATTATATTAAGGGCATGCGACACAGTGGGATTCCTACATTACCAACCTCTTTTTTCCATTGAACAAAATTTTTTTGTGAACCATAGAACTTTTTTGGTAAATGAAA
>NC_046666.1:1457091-1458517 GCF_010883055.1 Belonocnema kinseyi | reverse complement strand
ATTTACAAAAAAAGTTCTATGGTTCAAAAAAAAATTTTGTTCAATAGAAAAAAGAGGTTGGTAATGTAGGAATTCCACTGTGTCGCATGCCCTTAATCAAATTGACCAACTTAAACAATGCTTAAAGTGTAGATCGTTTAAAAATTGCTGATTCGTTTAGTGGACCTTACTGATTAGACCATTAAAATTTACTGATTCAGCAGCAAAAATTACGGATAAAATAATTTAAAATAACTGATATACTCGGTTAAAATAGCAGATCTGATGCTGTCAATTGACTGATTTGATCAGTAAAAATGGACTGAAAAGCAGTGACGCTTGAATTTGCGATTTTTGAATAGAGCGAAATAAGGAAGGAACGAAAAGCAATGAGTAGAGAGATTGAGAGATGGGCCGACCTTCTTATTATATGTATAGTAGTATCGTTAATTAAATTTGCTGCATTGTTGCAATGACGGTTTGTCAATAACTGTTAATAATAAATATTATCACTCTGTTGAGCTGTCGATTGGCTGCATAATGTATAATGTATATTGCAATTGCACGTGAAAAATATATCATGTATGAGCTATTTCATTGCACATTGCGATGCAATTGTAAAGTAAATATAATTCTCTGTAAGAATATAATATTGTTGTAAATATCTGTAGTCTGTGTAACACTGTATAGCATCAAATAAAATAACAAGTTTCCGGCTGCAGAACTATCAGTGCGAGGTGGGGTGGCCGATCCACCATCGTTTTTTAAACTCCCAATGTTCCTCGTTTAGGTGCAATTCTAAATTCATAATCATAACGACAAAAAGTCTAACTTACGAGAATATTGCCGCTTTTATCAATTTTTCTGTAGAAACATTGCTGCACGGTTGTTAAGAAATTGTCCTGCAAAGCTATTGCAATGGAACTTTGCAAAGTTGCTTCACAAAGATGATGCGAAGTTCTTTTGCAAAGTTGATACAAACTTCTTTTCAAAATTCACTGTAAAGTTGCTATGCAAAGTTGCTGTACTAAGTTGATTCGTAAACATCCTGTACAAAGTTACTGTGCAACTTTGTTGTGAAAAGTTGCTGTGTAAAGTTCCTTTTTCAAAGTTGCTTATAATAGATGCTGTGCAAAATTGTTGATAGGCAAAGTTGCTTTGAACAGTTGATGTGCAAACTTGCTTTAAACAGTTTCTGTGCAAAGCTGCTTTGGACAGTTCCTTTAAACAGTTGCTTTGAACAGTTGCTGTGCAAAGTTGCTTTGACCAGTTTCTGTGCAAAGTCGCTTTGACCAGTTGCTGTGCAAAGTCGCTTTGACCAGTTGCTGTGCAAAGTTGCTCTGAACAGTTTCTGTGCAAAGTTGCTTTGACCAGTTTCTGTGCAAAGTTGCTCTGAACAGATTCTGTGCAAAGTTGCTTTGAACAGTTAATGTGCAAAGTTTCTTTG
>NC_046666.1:1445373-1456991 GCF_010883055.1 Belonocnema kinseyi | reverse complement strand
TGTGCAAAGTTGCTTTGACCAGTTTCTGTGCAAAGTTGCTTTGACCAGTTTCTGTGCAAAGTTGCTCTGAACAGATTCTGTGCAAAGTTGCTTTGAACAGTTTCTGTGCAAAGTTGCTTTGAACAGTTGAGGTGCAAAGTTGCTTTGAACAGTTGATGTGCAAAGTTTCTTTGAACGGTTGCTTTGAACAGCTAATGTGTAAAGTTGCTTTAAACAGTTTCTGTGCAACTTTGCTTTAAACAGTTGCTGTGCAAAGTTGCTTTGGACAGTTCCTTTGAACAGTTGCTGTGCAAAATTGCTTTAAACAGTTTCTGTGCAAAGTTGCTTTTGACAGTTCCTTTGAAAAGTTGCTGTGCAAAGTTGTTTTGAACAGTTGATGTGCAAAGTTGCTTTAAACAGTTGCTGTGCAAAGTTGCTTTGGACAGTTTCTTTGAACAGTCGCTGCGCAAAGTTGCTTTGCAATGTTGCCAAAATTATATAAGTATTAGAAATTAAGTTTCTAAATAGATCTCTATTTATCAACAATTAATATTATAACACTAAGAAAAAACTTGTCTTGAATAAAGAAACCGATTCTTAAACCTAATTTTTTTTTTTTTTTAATCAAGAAATGCTTCTTTGACTAAGTCCCAATACATATTTTCCAAAAGGAATTTTAAATTTTATTGAACTCAATTCCTTTTTCAAACTAATTGTAATCCTAAGAATCATAATTTAAAAATTTTAAACTTTTGATCCGAATAGCCCAAATTGTGGGAAAATGAAAAAAATTACGGATTTCTATGAGAATTAATACTAATTAGGTTTTCTGGTTTCTAATCACAATTCTCAGGTTAAAAGATAAAAATGTTTTTTATCAAAATTTCTCAAACTTTTGAAAAATTAAAAACATCAACGAAATACTGGCCAATTTCTCAAATTTTGGAAAAATTGAAAACAAAAATGATTTCCATGAGAGTTAATACTGATGAGATTTTTTTGGGTTTATGATCACAAATATCAGGTTAGAAAATAAAAATTCGAAATTGGTTATTCAAATTGTCCAAATTTTGGGACAATTAGATAAACTAACGGATTTCCATGACAGTTAATACTAACTACGTTTTCAGATTTCTCATCACAAATCTGAGGTGAAAAACTAAAAAATCTACATTTATGACCCGAATGAATCAAATTTTGAGAAAATTAAAAAATGGCTAATTTTTCGGAATTCCGATCACAAAAATCTAGTTAATTCTTTTGGCCCAAATTTTTGAGAAAATCCAATAAAATAACGGATTTTCATGAGACTGAAAATTAGAGGTTTTTCTGGATTTTTAATTACAAATTTGCAATAAAAATGAGAAAAGTTGATGTTTTTATCCATGACCCAATTTTTTGAAAAATTTTAAAAACTAACAGATTTCCATGAAAGTGAGTGAAGTTTTTGGATTTCTGATCAAGACTTTGAGATCCAAAAATGAAAGTTCGACATTTTAAATCCTAATGTTTCAAATTTGAGGTCAGAATTTAAAAGTTAGACATTCTTTATCCAAATGGGCGAAAATTTTGAAAAATTGAATAATTTAGCAGATTTCCATGAGACTCAGACAGGGTGGCCGTTTTAATTTAAAAAATTTGTATTAAAATGCTCAATAATTTACGCGTATAAAATTGAAGGTACTAGCATTTTTCAATATAAAAAAATATCAATCCACGTTTTGATTTTCAATGCTCGAAATTCAAAAATCAATCAATGAACTTTAAAATTTTCAAAATTGTATAATTCTAAGGAATTTTAAGGTAGAAACATTAAATATTGAAAAATTTAAAAAATTTAAACTGAACACTTCTTAAATTAGAAATTCAATTATTTTCTTTTTTAATGGTTTAAACATCCTTGGAAAGGTTCAAAATTTTATTTTAAAATCTTGAGAAATCTAGAAGTTGTTTTAAATTTGTTTTCAATTTAAAATTATTTTGGAAATTTTTTCGGAACTTCTAAATATCTGTCAAAATTAATTGAATTTTTTTTACAATTTACAGAAAATCCTGTACATTTTAGAAATTTTTTTCACAATTTTAAGAGAATATTTAAAAAGTTTTTCAAAGATTTAAATAAAATTTTCAAAAAAAAAATTCTAGAAGATTTTAAGAAAACTTTCTAAGATTTACATGATAATTTTTAATCTTTATAAAACTCCTAAATATCTCTTAAAATTACTCTAATTTTTTCTACAAATGTTCATCAGTAAATTATACATAAAAATTTAAAAATTAAGCATTTTCAAATACAACAATTTAAATTGTAATTTTCAAAGTTTAACGGCTCTTCGAAATTTTAACGATTCCAGACTTTCTATGTCAAAGAATTCAGTTAAAGATTCTTTACTTTTAAATATTTGGTTTCAATTTATTTGTCTTAAATAAAAATTCAAATACTGCTAAATATTCAATAATTAATCTTTTTTTTAAATTACAAATTTCAAATTTAATGGGTTCAAAATTGACTATTTTCGACTGAATCAATATTTAAAATTTTTAAAGAATCCTTTAATTAAGAATATATTATTATGAAGATATTTTTAAATTGAAAATAGTTTATACACTTTCAGTCACATGTTCGCATTTGTTTAATGACTAAGACTTTCCAATTGAAACCGTTCCAGTTTTAACGTTAAAATCTGAAAATTCATAAATTTTGAACTGATTTAAAATCGTTTTTGTTCACTTTTTATTATTTAAGGTACAGATAAATTTAAAAAAAATTATTTATTTATTAAATAAAAATGTTTATTATCCAAAATTTTCAATATCAAAGGTTTTTATTTTTTATTTATTCAAATCTTTAAGAAAGCATTTAAAAATTCTTAAAATTAAAAATGTCACCTTAAAAATAAAAATTTTAAATGGAAAATTTTTAAAATAAACAAATTTTGAATTACGCATTGTAAGCTAAATAATAGCATAATTGAAAACCATAACAATTCAACTAATTACTTAAAAACTGTTGAAATCTAACGTGAACAGATTTTTCTTCCACAAATTTGTAAAATACCCAGTAAAAAAAATACATTGTCATTTTCCGGTTTTTCCCGGTCTCAAAAAATTCCCGGTCATTTTCCGGTTTCCCGGTTCAGCGTCCACCCCGCTCAGAATTAGCGGTTTTATCGGGATTCTGATCAGAAATTTGAGGAAAAAAATACAAAACTGAAAATTTTTTTTATCCATATGGCCCAAATTAAATAGATTAACAAAAATTTCCCCTGAGAAATTTTTTGGATTTCTAATCACGTGGTAAAATTAAAAAATTCGACATTTTCGATAAAAATGACCTAAACTTTTTGCAAATAGGCTTTCTTTGTAAAGATTTACAAATTGTGAACGATCTAAAATCTAAATAAATAAAAAAAAAAAAAAAACAATTTGCTACTTTCTAAAAGTTCTCATCAATAAATAACACTGATATCTCGGCAATATTCTCAATCTTGCTATACTTTCGAGGCAGTGACTTTTTTTTAGAACTCCACCTCTAGAATGAACAGGCACGGGATTTTATACTTAAATTACTCTCTATATACATCAAACTCCATCATGTGACCAACGCGAACTTGATTAAAATCCTCGAGGATTTAAGATCCAACCTCTAACTAGAAATTAAAATCCCCAAGGAATCTTTTCTGCGCGTTGAAATTACAATTCGAGCATCCTTTCAAGCTCCAACTGTTAAATATTATCAGCCTTATTTCAAAACGTATCTTCCCACGTTTCCTTATTTTTCATACCCTTTTGTGTTTTTTTACCTACTTGATCGCTGATCAATCTGTAGGCATGAATACGTTTCCTATTTAATCACTTCTTCGCTAAAGTTAAACATTAAAGTCAGAGAATAAAGTCCCCTAACAACATGCAATGTTGCTGCTATGTTGCTGCAATGTTGCTGCAATGTTGCTGCAATATTGATGCAATTTTGCTGCAATTTTGCTGCAATGTTGCTGCAATATCGATGCAATTTTGCTGCAATGTTGCTGCAATGTTGCTGCAATTTTGCTCCTAAACTTTGCTCTGCAATGTTGCTTTGTGATGTTGTCCAGCAAGGTTGCAACCATTTTTTCGACAAAATATTGCAATATTACAACAATATTACGTGTTGTTGTGGCCAAAATAAAGTCAGATTAAGCTCAGACTTTAATTTTGGACGCTAAAGTCAGATAATAAACTTAATTAATAAAGTTCGCACGACAAAGTGCGAATATTATCACAAAATGATACTGGGCTTTTGAGAGAAATTACAAAAAAAAAGGAAGAAAGAGGCAGGTTATACAGTAATTTTTGCTACCAGAGTAAATTTTACTTCGTTGCGGATTCCAAGATCTGAAAACTGCGACACCTTGAAGTACTAATTGTTTTCATTTTTTATTTTTCAAATTTTAAAATGTTAAATTGATAAAATATACTAGAATTTATAACTCTATGGTTTAAAAATTCTCAAAAACTAAAAATGTAAGCCTTTAAAATTAAACGCTTTTCTGGACATTCAAAACTAGTTTCAAAACTTGAACTCTAAAATTTAAAAAAAAAACTAATTTAATTTTTACTGTTCTGAATTGAACATTCAAATTCTATGTTTTAAAAATTGACCAATTTTTTATTTGAAGTTCTTTAAATTGTACAATTTCAACTTTCCGTCACAAAAATTTTAAACAATTCCAAACTTGCATAATTCATTAATAGGTTTTTTTTTTGCGAATTTAAATAGTGTTCATCCAAAAAAGAAAAAAAAATATCTCATACTCTGAAAAAAATCATCTGATAATTCCAGGTTTTTAAAATAATTACTTTCATATTTTACCATTTTTAAGTTTTTAAATATTTAAATCTGAAAAGTTATCAAATAACCTGTTCCGAACTGAAAATATTTCAACTTGAATTTCTTTAAATTGTATAATTTCAACTTCTCTTCAAAGAAATTTTTAACAATTTCAAATTTTCATAATTCGGTAATAAGTTTCACGAATTAAAAAAATTTTTATTACAAAAATAAATTCATTCTAAATAAACATTTGAAAGTAAATCAATTAAACAAATTTTTTGAAGTACTTAGAATAACAAAATATCAAAATATTTCTCAATTGCAATTTTTTTTTAAATGCAAATCTTTAAAATTTAAAAATGTTAACTGTTCAAAATTGAATACTTCAAACTTTTAGCTTTCAAAAATCGAAAATTTTGGATTTGAAGTTCTTTAAATTGAACAATTTTAATTCCCATCACGGGAATTTTAACTAATTTAAAAATTGCACAATTCTAAACATTTTTTTTTTTTTTTATAAAGCTTCGATAATTTAAAAATGTTAACTGTTGCGAATTGGACATTTCAAATTTTAAGATTTAAAAATTTCAAATAATTTCAACATTGCATAATTCAACAATAAGTTTGATAAATTAAACAAATTTAAGAGAAGAGATTAAATCATTCAAAATCTGAAAAAGAATCCTCTGATAATTCCCAGTCATGAAAAATGCAAAATATATATATATAAGATTAAAAAAGAAACTGCCTAATTAAACATTTCAAATTCTAGTCCATCAAAATTGAATAATCTTCGATTTAAAATTCTTCAAATTGTACAATTTATTCTTCTTTCATTTACCTCCAATTTTCTTCAGTGACCGGTCTGAATTGTAATACTGATATTAAACCGAACAAAATCTCTAGCCAAAATGTCGCACTCTCAGAAATCGTAATTTGTAGAGTGAAGAATAAATTCCACAACGCAGTAAAATTCGAAAAAGTAAGAAAAACCACCTAGAACCTAAAAATTAGTGAAAAGTAGCGTTAAACTGTTGGAGAACGCTACCAACAAAATTTTTCGTATCACCAATTTGAGCGATTTCGTAGCTATCGTCATCGACCTGGAATGGTCTCTTTTCGATAATTTTACAACTATTGCCGCCAGCTTCCTCCGGAGGAAGCCTCGGTGGAGGTGGAGTGGCATTAGGATTAGACTTTTCATTCTGTACGAGCCCCTGAACTTGTTCCTGAATCTGTACTTGACCCTGAACCTGTGTTTGGCTCTGAGCGAGCCCTGGGCCCATAACCTGTTGGGCCTGAACCTGTCCCTGAATTTGAGGTCCCAGTCCCGGTCCCTGCCTGTGGCCCTCGATCTTAACATGATGATGGTAGATCTCCTCTTGACGTTGTCGGTCCGCGACGCTGAGCTCGTGGAAGCTGACCAGATGTCGCTTCAGGTACAGCTTGGTCTTGAACGGCTTGTTACAGAGAGGGCAAGTGACACTCTGAGGGTTGTGGATGAGGCGCATGTGCTGCCGCAGGTTGGACAAGTTACTGTACATGCGGTTGCATACAGGACAGGGGCGCGGGTCCAGCGAGTGCAGTTTACGCAGGTCAGCTGCAACACACACACAACTTGCTCTAACCGGTAGCAGCCCAAAACGTTACCAAAGCATAGCACCACACACCCTTACGTATGAATGTACAATATCAAAATGATACCTTTTCAAAAAATCTTTAAGAAAAACTCAAACTCACAAAGCGTTAGGAAAGATTCTCTCGTCCCAAAGACTCTTTAGGACATCAAACGTCTTCAGCAAGTCAGAAGCCTTTAGCACATCAGACTCAAAATTAAAGCGTTTAAAAAGATAATTTTCTCATTTTTAAAGCTTCCCAGTGGGAATTTAATTGAACATAAATTGAACAGAGATGGATGTCCTAAAGACGTATTTTTAACATCGTCAGGATGATGTCTTTTTGCAGATTGCTTTTTTCTGCAAATTTTACTTGTTTGAGTTTGCTGTTAAAGATTTTTTCAAAATTTACTAAGCAGAGACATTAAGCCATAGACCTTCATTCCGTTCTTTAAAGTTCGGTTCTTGGTTAACTCTACAAAATGATACCACCCACCACAGGACAGCAACAACCAGCGAACTATTAGCAAGACCAGGATTGCTGAAGAGTTAACCATGTAGGTTTACAAGACAACTCTTCAAAAACTTTTTTTTTTATACTCATTTTTTCTATACTTTATTTACAGATTTTAGGAACCTCCAGCAATCCTGAATACCCAAATTAAGACCACAATTGAAGAGCACTTTTCCAAAAGGTCTTATATCCAAGAAATTCCCATTTCCACAAATAACTTTTGTTGTGTCTTTTTCATTTAGAACCTGTATTTTTATCTTGTTTTCACCAATAAAACAAGATTACCTATAAGTAGAAAAAATTCTTCATCTTTAGAAATAATTTTTATAAACAAACCATAAGTGGATGTAAGACACTTTGAAAACGAATTCAGTACGATACTTATTTTTTAGAAATCGATTAAACTGTTCGATTTTCTTCTACATTAAGAAACTTAATTTTAAATATTAAACCAATCGAGTTTTCAAGAAAATAATGAAATTGTTAATCCACAACATTAATTTTCTAATTAAAAAAATTAATTATCAACCAAATAGCTCAATTTTCAGTTGAAAGAATTAACTTTCAACCTAAGACAAAAGCGAATTTTCAACCAAATAAATGAATTTTCAAACAAAGATATAAAATTTTTACCAACAGGATTAATTTTTCTCTAAAAAATGCATATTTTTAACCAAATATATGAATCTTTAACCACAAAAAATGAGTTTTTCCAACTAAAAAAAATCGATTTTCATATGAAAATCGAAAAGTTACATTTTCAGTTAAAATAATTTATGTTAAACCTAATAAAGAAACGAATTTACAACAAAATAAATAAATTTTCAACTAAAATTTAGAATCTGCAACACAGCAATGATTTTTTAACGAAGTAATGGAATTTTCAATAAAAAATATTTTAATATTACTTCAATAACATACGAATTCAATCACCAAAAAAAGACGAATTTTTAACAAAATAGTTGAATCCTCAAATACTTAAATACTTAAATTCATGCAAAAAAGATGAATTTTCAACTAAACAGTAGCATTTTAACACAAAAAAATAATACATTCCTACCACAAGAGATCGATTTTGAAACCAGAAATGGAATAGTTAAATTCTCAGCTAAGGGAATAATATTTTAACGATTTTTGTGTTGTTTTTTTTACTATTTAGCCTATTTTTTTAATCAAGTCGACCGAAAAAGTAAATTTTTAAGAAAAATATTTTTTTCTCAGCTTTTCACTCTTATTAATTAACTTAAATTCAAACCTAAGCACAAAAAGCAAATAATTTGTTTGTTGAACAATTTAATTGTTATAAACAAACAAATATTTTTTCTACTTTTTCCCAAATGGAAATGATTTTTTAACCATTTTTAGCAGTTTTTTTCAGTCTAGAAAGCTATTTCGATATATATTATATGAAGAATATTTTTTTCAGCGAAAGATAGATAAAAATGTGGTATTAGTTTACTTAAATTATTATTTACAAAAACGCTAAATGATGGGTGTCAACAATTGTATAGAATTTAATAAGACTAAAAAAACTATTTCGATACAATTTAGATTGCAAGCTATTGTTTTTTATAAAAAAATGGGGAAAGTGGTTTATTTGTTTATAAAAATAAAATTGTAAAATAAAACAATTATTTATCAGTTAATTGAATTTCTACAGATGCATTCTTTATATATTTTTTTTAATTGGCTGCAAAGTAAAAAATATATATATATCGCTTCGCATCTTTTTTAAAAGTTTAATGCTATATAGGCTAAACAAAATTTTGTTAGGGCGGTTGGATATAAGACACTTTGGAATCAAACCCACTCTTCAGTATTCTTTTTTTTATAAATAAATTTTTTATAATACGCAAATATATTTATTTAATTTAAAATCTTACTAAAATGATGAATGACGCAAAAAGCAAAATTTTGTGAAAAATGGATGTAAATTTTTGGAAAACTGCTCTTCAATTTGCTGTCTGTACAGTACTTTAGTTTGCTTCAGATTTTATATTTTTTCTGATTCTTTTTCATGATTCCACGAGACTGAAATTTTAATAAATCAGTTCAACGGACTGGTCTAGTTGTGAATTTCTTTTTTTGTTTTAAATATATTTTAACAATTTTTAGAAGAAAATAATAAAATTTTTTGTAGAAAGTCTTTCAAACGAAACGGTTTTTAAAATTTGAACAAATTTTATTTAAAAAACAATACAAAAAAAAGCACTCAAAACATGATTTATCTTAAAAATTACTCATCAGATGACAATTTTTCCCACAGTCTGAAAAATAAGTAATTATGACAATGTAAAGGCTTTAAAAATTAAAAATCATTAAAATTTAAAACCTTTCTAAACGAAATTTAAGAAATTAAAAAGATTAGTTTCAAAAATAAAGATTCATGGGAAATCGAAAAATCGGTTACATTTTGCGGACAGGTCACAAGTGCTCCCCAAAAATATTTTTCGAGACTTAGGGCTTCTTATCTCTCTAAAGGAACTTGAGGTGATTTTGGTGAAATGTGAAATCTAGTTTTCGAGCACTATTCATAACTCTAATTTATGAAGATCGTAAAAGTAAAGGTATTAATCGTCTTTAGAATGAGAATAACAAATTATTATTTAAAAACAAAATCTTTAAAAATACACAGTTTTAATTTACCCAAGGGGGAACCATCTCCTTAAAATGCAGTCCAGCGGAGGTGGATTACTATAGATTACAAGTGGATTACCAAGGAATACAAGTGCATTACCTAATATTACAATGGATTACCTCATTTTTGTAAGTGGATTATCCAAAATTTAAAATGGATTACCTATTATTTTAAGTGTTTTGTCTGGATTACCCCGAATTACTTAGATTTCAAGGAAATTGATTTGGATTACAGGTAGTTTAAGCTGGATTACAACTATATTATCTGGGATTAGCTTCGCTTCCTCAAGATTACAATGAGATTACGATGGATTTCTGGGAATTACAAGTGAATTACTTAAAATAAAAAATCGATTATCTAAAACGAAAAGTGGATTACCTGCGGATTACAGGTGGATTATCAATGATTACAAATTTAGTATCTTTGATTAGACGTAGATTATCTGAGAATAAAAGTGGATTATCTGTGAATAAAGAAAATTAACCAGGATTACAAGTGGTTTATACTGGATTACCAGATCGGGTAACTATGTGATCAGGCGGATTACTAAATACGGCAACTCTCCGTTAAAAATTCGGAGTAATCCACTTGTAATCCTGAATTATTTTTTTTTTGTAAAATTAGAAAATCCACTTGTAATTATATGTAATGCGAATCAATGCAAATAATCCACGTGTGATCCTCGATAATCCACTCGTAATCCTTGATAATTCATTTGTAATCCTAGGTAATCAGAAGTAATCCATTATTCTCCTAGGCAATTCACTTATAATCGGAAAAATATATCTTTCAAATCCACAATAATCAACTTGCAGTCCGGTGTAATACAAGTATTCCGGCCTAATCCACTTGTAATCCACACTAGTTTTAGTTTACCTTCGTGTAATTTTAGAATATCTATTTGTAATCCTAAAATAATCCACTTGTAATTAGATGTAATCGGATTAATAATACGAGGTAATCCATTGTAATCCAGAGTAATGAACTTGTAATTCTAGGCAAAACACTTGCAATCCTAGGTAAACTACTTTTAATAATATGTACACCAATTGTAATCCTAGAAAATCACTTGCAATACGAAATAATCAACTTTTAATCCCACTTAATCCACTTAAAATATAGTGAAATCCTCTTATGATACGGTGTAATCTAAGCAATCCAGTGTGATTCTTAATACTCCACTTGAAATCCTAAGTAACCTTAGATTATCCACTGGAAATCCGAAATAATCCACCTGTAATTCTTGATAATCCAATTGAAATTTTCTGCAATCCAGTTGTAATCCGGTGTAATCCAGTGTGATCCTTTGTAATCCACTTATAGTACTGAGTAATACAATTAAAATACTCTTGTAATCCAGAGTAGTTAAAGTAACCGGGGGCAATCCACCCTTATAATTTGACGTAATCAAGTTTACTCCACTTGTGACGCAGAGTAATCCACTTAAAACCCACAGGATTTAATTTGAAAACTAGGGAAATTAAAGTAACCTAGGCCAATTCCCTTGACATCCAATTATAAGCAATCAATTTATAATTCAATAGAACCCACTTTTAATCCAGCATAAACCAATCGAAAATACTTAGTAATCCACATTCAATGCAACGTAATCCACTTAAAACCCCCAGTAATAAACTGTAATCTGGAGGAATGAAATTAATCCAGGATAATTCAGTTGTAACCATTGACAATCCACTTGCAACTTTACGTAATCCACTTGTAATCCACTTGTAATTCACTCGTAATTCACAGTAATCCGAAATTATAAACTTGAAATTCTAGGTAAAACATTCATAATCCGATAAAACCCATTTTTAATCCAGAATAGTCCAATCGAAAATACTTTTTAATCCACTTTCAATCCAACATAATCCACTTGAAACCCATCAGTAATCAACTGTAATCTGGTGGACTGAAATTAATCCAGGATAATTCAGTTGTAATCCTTGACAATCAACTTGCAACTTTACGTAATCCACTTGTAATCCACTTGTAATTCACTTGTAATTCACAGTACTCCGAAATTATCTACTTGAAATTCTAGGTAAAACATTCATA
>NC_046666.1:1436334-1445273 GCF_010883055.1 Belonocnema kinseyi | reverse complement strand
TTGCAACTTTACGTAATCCACTTGTAATCCACTTGTAATTCACTTGTAATTCACAGTACTCCGAAATTATCTACTTGAAATTCTAGGTAAAACATTCATAATGCGATATAACCCATTTTTAATCCAGCACAATCCAATCGAAAATTCTTAGTAATCCACTTTCAATCTAATGTAATCCACTTGAAACCCTCAATCATCAACTTTTGATCTGAAGTAATTAAAGTAATCCGGATAATCCAGTTGTAATCCTTGACACTCCATGTACAAATCAACTTAATCCACGTGTAATCCACAGAAAACCTAGCTTATCTACTTGCAATTCTAGGTAATCCATTTATAATCCGGTATAACTCACTTTGAATTCAGCATAATCCAATCGAAAATACTTAGTAATCCACTTTCAATCCAACTTAATCCATTATAAACCCTAAGTAATCAACTTGTAATCTGGAGTAATGAAAGTAATCCAGGATAATTCAGTTGTAACCATTGACAATCCACTTGCAACTTTACGTAATCCACTTGTAATCCACTTGTAATTCACTTGTAATTCACAGTAATCCGAAATTATATACTTGAAATTCTAGGTAAAACATTCATAATCCGATAAAACCCATTTTTAATCCAGCACAATCCAATCGAAAATTCTTAGTAATCCACTTTCAATCTAACGTAATCCACTTGAAACCCTCAATCATCACCTTTTGATCTGAAGTAATTAAAGTAATCCGGATAATCCAGTTGTAATCCTTAACACTCCATGCACAAATCAACTTAATCCACTTGTAATCCACAGAAAACCTAGCTTATCTACTTGCAATTCTAGGTAATCCATTTATAATCCGGTATAACTCACTTTGAATTCAGCATAATCCAATCGAAAATACTTAGTAATCCACTTTCAATCCAACTTAATCCATTATAAACCCTAAGTAATCAACTTGTAATCTGGAGTAATGAAAGTAATCCAGCATAATTCCGTTGTAATCCTTGACAAACAACTTGCAACTTTACGTAATCCACTTGTAATCCACTTGTAATCCACTTGTAATTCACAGTACTCCGAAATTATCTACTTGAAATTCTAGGTAATCCATTTATAATCTGATATAACCCGCTTTAATTCCAGAATAATCCAATCGAAAATACTTTGTAATCCACTTTCAATCCAACATAATCCACTTGAAACCCATCAGTAATGAACTTGTAATCTGGAGTAATTAAATTAATCCAGGACAATTCAGTTGTAATCCTTTACAATCCACTTACAAATCTACGTAATCCACTTGTAATCCACAATAATCCTAATCAATCTATTTGTAATTATAGGTAATCCATTTATAATCCGATAAAACCCGCTTTTAATCCAAAATAATACAATCGAAAATACTTAGTAATCCACTTTCAATCCAGCGTAATCCACTTGCAACTATCAGTCATCAACTTGTGATCTCGAGTAATTAAAGTAAACCGAAATAAATCAGTTGTAATCAGGGTGGCCGTTTTAAACAAAGAAAGAAATTCCCGATTTCCAAACATTTTTCACGGTCAATAAAATTTTAAAAATTAAACACGAAAGCTACAAAAATTTCCATTTGAAGTAATAAAAATTGCGCTGCAAATGAAAGCACTCAAAGTGGAACTATTGAATTTTGAACTTTTAAAATTAAGGTTTAAAAGTTTTTTAGTTCAAAAAATTTATATTCAAATGCCCAATAATTTACACGTATAAAATGAAAGGTACTAATATTTTTAAATATAACAAAACAAAATCAATAAAAATCCAAATTATCATTTTTAATTCTCTGAATTACAAAATCAATCAATGACTTTAAAACCTTCTAAATTATATTATTTTAAGGAATTTTCAGTCAGAAATATTAAAAATTGAAAAAGTGAAATGTATTAAATGAATATTTCTTAAATAAAAAATTCAATTATTTGTATTTTAAATAGTTTAAACATCCTTGAAAAGCTTCAAAATTTTATTTCAAAGCCTTGAGACATATAGAAGTTGTTTTAAATTTGTTCAAATTTCAAATTTTGTTTGAAATTTTTTCAGAACTTCTAAATACCTTTTTAAATTAATTGAATTTTCCCTACAATTTTGAGGAAATCCTGCAAATTTTAAAAAATATCCTTAAAATTTTGATGTATGAATAACAATTGTACATTTAAGATAAGAAAATTAAAAGTAATTTTCAACAGTGAAAAATTATTTCGAGAGAATATTTAAAAGGGTTTAAAAGTATTGACATAATTGTCAAAAAAGAATCTGGAAGATATTATGGAAATTTTTTAAAATTTGCATAATAATTTTGCAAACTCCTAAATATCTCTTAAAATTACTTAAATTTTTTCTAGAAATAATAAGTTTTCATTATTTATTATTATATAAAAATTCAATAATTTCACTTGCAAATTAAACATTTTTCACATGCAACAATTAAAATTGTAACGTTCAAAGTTGAAAGACACTTCGAAATTTTAACGATTCCAGGCATTCTATGTCAAAAAATTCAGTTTCAAATTACTTACTTTGAAATATTTGGTTTCAATTTACTAGTTTTTAATCAACAGTCAAATATTTCTAAATATTCAATAATTATTCTTTTTGTTAGTTCAAAAATTTCAAATTTAATATGTCAAAAATTTAATATTTTAGTCTGAAATAATATTTTTAATTTAATAAAAGCCTCAATTACGAATATATAATTATGAAGTTATTTTTAAGTTTTATTTTTAACGTGAAAATGTGAAAATTCTTACATTTTCAACTGATTTAAAATCGGTTTGTCAAGTCAATTATTGTTCACTTGGCAATACTTTAAGTGACGATCAATTTACCAAAAAATTATTTATTTATTAAATAAAAATGTTTTTACTCAAAAATGTTTAACTTGCAACACTTTTAATTTTTAACTGCTCAAGTCTTCAAGACAATATTTTAAAGTTGTTTAAATTAAACAAGCTTAAAAATAAAAATCTAAAATGGAAAATTGTCAAAGAAAAAGATGATCAAATTACACATTGTAAACTGAACAATAGCATAATTGAAAAAGAAAACAATTCAACTAATTATTTTAAAAATCCTTGAAATTGAACTTGGACGGATGTTTCTTCTAAAAATATGTAAAATTCCCGGTCCAAAAATAAATTCACTTTTATTTCCCGATTTTTCCCGGTCACAAAAAATTCCCGGTCAGTGGCCACCCTGCACAATCCTTAATAATCCACTTGTAATCCACAGTAATCCTAGCTAATCTACTTGTAATTATAGGTAATCCATTTATTAACCTTTCTAATCCACTTTTAATCCAACATAATCCAATCAAAATCCAAAGTAATCCACTTTTAATGTGGCATAATCTGCCGTAATATATAGTAATCCGGCGTAATCCACTTTTAATCCTAGACAATCCAATTTTGATGCAGAGTTATCTACTTTCAATCCACAGTAATCAACTTGTAATCCTCTGTAATAAAAGTAATCCTGTGTAATTCTAGATAATTCTCTTAGAATCCTCGGTAATCCACTTTCAAACAGCCTTAATCCACTTGAAATCCCCGTTAATCAAATTGTAATGCGGAGTAATTAAAGTAATCAGAGGTAATTTCACGTATAATCCTAAAAAATACACTTGTAAATCTACGCAATTTATTTTGTAATCTTAGATAATTAACTTGCAATTATAAGTAATCCACTTGTGATCTAAAGTAATCCACCTCCGCTGGACTGCATTTTTTAGGAGTTATTTCCCCCTCGCTTATAACAGACACATTAAGTGCAAACTTAACAAAATTCTAACAAAATTTAAAAAAAAAATAATGTGCGGATTGAGTGACGATATAAATAAAAAAAAATCCACAATGCTAATGAAATGTGAAATCTCTTGATAATTTGATCACATAAGTTCCATTGGTATTTGAAAATCTGAACCTTTCCTCAAGCACAATGCAGACCCAAAGTTATTAGCGTAAACGACATTACAAGCAGACAATGCAGATGAAACGATAAAAACGATTGTAGCAATGTTAAATTTATCTTGATTATTTTTCTATATTAAAGGCGACATGACAGTATTCATTAGCATTGAGATGAGCGTGAACAAAAATTCATCAGACACCTAGCTCTAACTTTATTGAGCCGATTAAGGCCATGTAATACTCACGCGATTTCTACTTTACCGACACTTTTTTTCGCAACTCTCACATCCACACTAATTAGGATACTGAGTTAAAAATTTGGAAAGCTGAGTGAAAAAACCCTGCGGAAAGTTGCTATGGCACTAAATTTTTCGAATAAGCACAAAAATGTATTTTTGAAAAATATTTATCGAAAAAATGTCTAGAGTTTTTTTTTTATTTTTCTACAAATTTACAAACGTAAAAACGCTTTGCAGTACCTTTTATTTAATTTTCCAAATTTTCAATTTGATATCTTAATTCGTGTTGAAGTGAGTCCATGAAAAAAAATGTCGATAAAGTAGGAATCGGGTAAGTATTACATAGCCTTAAAGAAGTTTCCACCCGAGCTTCTAGAAGCTTCTTGTTGAGGAAAACGCATCTCCGATTTAAAATTTTTTTTATTAGAACAGTAAATTCTGAACAAACGTGTGAAACAATACTTTTGATTTGTTAATTTGAAGCCTTTTTTTAATTACAAAAAGTATTTTTTACTACTTTTTCACGAAAAAAAATTCTTTGCAATCTAATATGTATCGAACAAAATTATATATCCAGAATATTGTTAATACCTGACATTTCACTTTGCTATAAATAATTCAAGTAGACAAATCGAAAAATTTTCAGCGGATTCCGGAAGAGTATAAAATCCCTCATTCTAATAAAAATAAAAAAATAAAAATCTTAATTAATTTCACCATTAAACGAGACTAAAAGATTTAAATCACTACTTACATTCAATAAAATATGTTTGTAACATCCTTGTCAAAAAATAAGCTAAAACATACAAAAATTAAAAGTATCGCTTCCTTTTTGAATAGTTACTTCGAGATTTCAGGAACGGTTTTCTGCAATTTTCCTCTCCCTCAGCCAAAAGCTACTCGGCAACAAATTTCACGCATTAGAGCTTGGGCGCTTGAATGCAGTAATTTTAATGTAAAAAAATGTGAAAAGCAAGGGACATGAAATTGAAAAATATGTACACGGATACCGTGGTTAATGAAATGAATAATTAATAGTTAATAATTGATGTATCTCGCGTTCTGGGTTACGTCGGTATCGTTCATACAACATCAGCTGATTAACTGCAAACTGCACTCTGCGGACCAAAAGCCCGTCTGAAGCATCCGAGTATAGTTCTTAAATGCATTTGGAGAATTTAACGCATTTATTGTTTGAACAAATATATATCACAATTAATACATATATATTTTTTACAAGTACAAGTAAATATACATTTTTTTTCAAATTATACACTGTTTTATGTATACAAAAAAAAATAATTTCTATAACTTGAACTTCTTTTATTATTTGAATTTAGCGCCCTTTCCGATTGGCGTGGTGATCGATTTTCGCGCGAAATTTAAATGCTCTAATTATCATTTGATTGATTTTGAATAAATTTAGCTATTTGAGCAACAGAAATTTGAATTAAAAGGCAAAATGTAAAGAGGAAGAAATTTTTGCTCTGAAAGTTAATAACAATAAAAAAAAATGAAAACTAAATTGAATCCTAATTAAAAATGGAGAAAAATCGTCATTAAATTCTCAAAGCACATAAAAGTTCGAGTATATTGTCGAGGACTTAAAACTGTTTAGAAAGAAGAACACTACCTCCGAGTGTCAAATGTCTCCTACGGCCTACCAAGACCTACCGAGCTACTCACGAGCTTACCATTTCAAACCGTCAAGATTCCTTTCTCCTTCCTTCACTCAACTCACATTTCATATTTGTGATGTAATGGCTAGGTTGTTGCTGTTTGTAATGGTGCTCGCACTACCAAAATATTACAAATTTTACTCACCCTGCTGTTCCTGATTCAACTCACTGCTCCCATGTGACGGCCCAGGCATCTCACCTTCGATTCCGCTCCCTGAAACACCAATTGTTCGAATCGAATCGTTTTTTTTTCTTCTAACGGACGCAGCTTAGTTCGATTAGAAAAAAAAAAAACCGATATGAATCAGCCCTATGCATCGCCCCCACTCTTTCTGTTCTCTTAACATCCGGCAGGGCATCGTAGTTCAAATAGCGCTTAAAGTGCATTGTGGGTATAATATACCCCAATTTTCAAACTCTTGTAAACCATACTTAATTCGAACAAATTGAGTAAGATGTAAAGATTTAGAAACACCAAATCAAACATACAACTTTTTAAAACTATTTATATTTATGATGTATTAGCTTATTATAATTATTATTTAGATACTCTGAAAAAGGCACGCAGTGATGCCGAAACGTCGTCAAAGTTTGTAATTTGTTCTAAAAATAAATGGAGTTGAATTGATAGCTCCAATTTGTTTTTATTTTTCCGTGGCCGTAAGACAGAAGAAATCTTTTTTCTACAATTCAAATTGAGTAAGTGCCGCTAATTGAGTAAATTCGACCAGCATACTGCTTCAAGCGTGTCTACTGGCAGCAATTGCTGAAAATGGAGGTAAAAAAATTATGGGTATATAACACCCAGTGTGCACTTAGTGGGTGAAAAAGTAATTTTGGATTTTTGTTTACTTACTAACATAAGTATATCATATAAAGTGAAATAATTTATTTTGTTTCGATTATTTCATCCTTTTTTTGTAGATGGCTTATAACTTACGACAGCGCGTCATACGAGAGCAGACTGTAGATGTGTTGAATAAAATATAAATGTTAAAATACAGTTATATATGTCTCTTTTTTCAATTTTTTGTATTTTTATAGTATTATATGTCAAAGATCTTTAATTTTTATAATAATAAATCGATTTAAAAGCAAAAAATCTGATTCATCACTTTATCATAAAATTGAATTTTGAACTGTGCAAATAAATACCTTTTTTAAAAGCATCCATGTTGCAATATTTTTTTTATAAGAGCACACTATTTCAAAAATATAGTAATAAATTTTTAGGTTAAAATAATTAAAATTGCGTGAGTTATGCATTTTTAAGTAAAAAAAAAAAAATACATTTTTTCGTTTTTTTTTCAATAAGTCTTTTAACAAACTTAAAATAAATAAACGGCTGTAAAATCAACTTTACCTTATAAAAGACACCTTAAACTATATCGGATAATTTTATTGTGACAAAATATTCAATAGGGGTTAAAAAATACATGATTAAATACGCTGGGGTATTTCATACCCACGATGCACTTTACCTTCATTTTTACCATGTATGCACTTTGAAGGATAATTCCAAAAGATGGCGCTCCGATCAACAACAAAAAATTAGTAAACACATTAGATTTAGATAAGTTTTTAAGCAAAAAATTTAACTTTAAATTAAAATGGTGAATCTTCAATGAAAATCACTTTTAACCAAATAGATGAGTTTTTAACCAATAAAAATATTTTTTTTTTACCAAAAAAGACGATTTTTCAACAAAATACTTGAATTTTCAACTAAAAAAGTTAAATTTTCAACCAAAAATGGAACATTTATATTTTCATTTAAGAAATAGGGCATTGCTTTAGTAAAAAAAAATTAATTTTCAACCGTTAATGACGATTTTTCAACGAAAAAGTTCAATTTCAAACATAAAAATATAGATAAAAAAATTTTTTTACTAATTCTTCAAGAAAAAATATGAATTAGAACTGAAATTTTAAATTTTTTCTACAAAAAATGAATTTGTAACAAATTGGTTGAAATTCTAACCAAAAAGATAAACTTTTTACCAAAAAAAGACAAAATATATGAATTTTTAACCAGAAAGATAAATTTGCTACGAAAAAAAATATTTTCAATGAAAATGATAAATCTTCACCACAAAAAAAACAAATTTTTAACCAAATAGTTAAATTTCTAACCATAAAGATGAATTTCCAACACAAAAGATTTTTTTTGCTATCTAAAAGACAAATTTTCAACAAAATAAATCAATTTTCAGTAACAGAAAGAAATTTTTAACAAAAATTATTAATCTTTCTCTAAAAAAAAATGAATTTTCAAAAACGAACATTAATTTTTTACCAAAAAAAAGATGAATTTTCAAGCAAAAAGATTAAGTTTCAACCATAAACATTTTTTTTTTAAATACGTGAATTTTCAAATAAAAAAAGATTCATTTTCAACCAAAATTGGAACATGTTAATTTTTAGTTATGAAAATTTTTTTCAAACATCAAACAATAAATTTCCAACAAAATAAATTGATTTTCAACGAAAGAAACACATTTTTAATAAAAATGATGTACCAAATTGTCGAATAATTAAATTTAAATTTTTTTAAATTACTTTTTAATAAAACAAAGAACGAATTTTAAACAAAATATTGTAATCAAGAAGATTGATTTTCTACCAAAAAATACTAAATTTAACAAAATACAAAAATGGGAAAAAAGATAAATTTCGGGTTCCATTCATGTACAAAACTACGAATTTTTGCGGACCTTCCATGAAAATTTTAGGTTGAAAAAATTATTTTTTAGCCGAAAAAACCAAATTTTAACAAAATAGTTAAATTTTCCTAACAAGTTTAATTTTATTCCAAAAAAGAGGGATTTTAATAAAAAAAATACCTGAATATTCAACTAACAAAGCTAATTTTTAAACTTGATTTTCAACCAAAGAGATGAATTTTTAATTAAAATGATGGTATATTCAATTGGAATAGTAGTAGTTTCATTTTTAGTTGAAAAAATAATAATTTTTAACAAAAATCGTTATAAAAAAAAATTAGTTACATTTTTAGTTGAAAGAATAATAATTTTTAACAAAAATCGTTTTAAAAAAAAATTAGTTACATTTTTAGTTGAGAGAATAATAATTT